>NW_019487166.1:0-533 GCF_002814215.2 Seriola lalandi dorsalis | reverse complement strand
CTCTCTGTGTTATTGTACTCGTTCCATCATCACTCAATCCCCAGACAGAGCAGCAGTGTGCGACCCCCACCTGCTTCTCCTGCTGTACCGAGTCAAACCGATGAAGACTACTGCTGCTATGTAACAACATCACTAGACTGAACAGGTCCAAAACACAAACTAAATTGACTTATGCGGATATATATAATAAGAAAGTGAGTCAGGAGGCAGATTATTGTTCTAATCATGGTTTAGTATGTGGAAAATGAACTGCGAGAAATGAATTTGGCTTTGTTACTGCACCAGAATGTGCTAAATTCCTTCACAGTTATACTGTGCCAGATAAAAAACTGTTTGTACAAATTCTTTGCTCATCCCTTGCAGTCAACAACATTTTAATTAGTTGTGAAATAGCAATTTAGACACCTTGGTCCGGCGTATTTTCATGAGAAACCATCCATGTAGTATTACTGTGTAGTAATATGCAAACACACACACGAACACACACACACACACACACACACACACACACACACACACACACACACACATAC
>NW_019487165.1:0-580 GCF_002814215.2 Seriola lalandi dorsalis | reverse complement strand
CTCACACAGACACACACAGACTCACACAGACACACACACAGACACACACAGACTCACACAGACTCACACAGACACACACAGACACACACAGACACACACAGACACACACAGACACACACACAGACTCACACAGACACACACAGACTCACACAGACACACACAGACTCACACAGACACACACAGACCTCTGACTGAACATCACTGACAATCTGTGGGTGGATCTTGAACTGGCTGAGCTACCACAAAGAATCATTTTCCCCTCATGAAACAAAGAGTAACAGCGCATTAACATTTGAACAAAGGCTCATTTTGTACCGTTAGTTTGCTGCAGCGGTGTCGTATGTATTTACTTCAAAAATCAATGAGGAATGTTCCCAGAGGATGAACGTTTGTATTCAACTGTACATACAGAAACAGGTTGTCAAGACACAGGTTTTTTTAATGAGTAAAAATGTCGAACAATAAAGAACCGTGCACATCCACAGATTCATGTAGAGGCCTATTTGTTCATAAAATAAAAACGTGCACACGTCCACATGCATAACCACAGCCACTCTGCGTGTCAGCCTGTCTGTTTCAG
>NW_019487164.1:0-533 GCF_002814215.2 Seriola lalandi dorsalis | reverse complement strand
CAAATATACTCAAATATCTAACAATTCCTTTAAACTCAAGGTCCACTTACCAGCTTTTTCTGGATCCACCGCTCACAGTCTTCATCACTGGATGGAGTTTGCTTAGTTTAGAGCTGCAAATACAAATTATTTTTCATCACCAAGCTGTTTTTTACCTGAAGTAAGAAGCTAAAAATAGCCAAACAGTG
The DNA here is from genome assembly GCF_002814215.2 of Seriola lalandi dorsalis. Lineage (NCBI taxonomy): Eukaryota > Metazoa > Chordata > Actinopteri > Carangiformes > Carangidae > Seriola > Seriola lalandi. Next base: position 345 of record NW_019487164.1, on the reverse strand, counting down.
GACCTTGATTTTATTGTGATAAATTAAATGACTCATCACTACTCCGATTTTTACCGTTATAACAAGAAGAACATTCAAATGTAAAGATATTAAATATGGGACATGTGGGCTTCATATATAACAAACATGTATGACATTTCCAAAAGATGCTCTGTGACGTGACGCTTTGTTTAGTAAGAGATGAACTTTCTCTGATTTCAAATGTCCCAGTGTCTAAAATCTCCTTCTCTTGTGAACGTTCTTTGTTTTATAAATTAACACAGTCACATTCTTGCAGCCACTTTGCTTTGAAAACACATTTAATTCAACGCTCAGTCACAGATTCCACAACAGGAGTCGGTCTGT
>NW_019487163.1:0-588 GCF_002814215.2 Seriola lalandi dorsalis | reverse complement strand
ACAGAAGATAAAATCTCTGCTTATTTCCCCTCTTACAGTAACAATCTGATTATAATAATCTGATTTATAACTCTGTAGTTATACCCAGATATATTAAACTCCAGTATTTGTTCTGACTTCTCAACATATTTTTCCTCCTGTGTTTCACTATGTGTTCGTTCCCGATGTGTTTATACAGCAGCAGTTAGGGTTCATCTAGAATTAAAGTCTGTACGACAGATGAATCCAGACTCAGTGTCATCTGAAGTCTGACCGGCTCCCGATCACAGCTGCATTACATCTGCATCTACTGATCATGAAACAGGTGGATTGAAGTGTTTTTAAATGAGTTGTAACATCCATGAGTGAAGCAGAAGAGAAGCTTCAGTTATCATCAGCGTCCTGCTGGAGGTCAGCTGAGTCACCTCTGAGGACGTGTGACCGCTCAGTGTGTACGACTGTCTGCTCCATACAAGGAGAGACAGAGAGTGTGTGCGTGTGTGTGTGTGTGTGTGTGTGTGTGTGTGTGTGTGTGTGTGTGTGTGTGTGTGTGGTGCGCTGATGCAGTAGCAGCCTCCAGCAGTGTAACCCCAGTTCTGTGTTGATTCT
>NW_019487162.1:0-533 GCF_002814215.2 Seriola lalandi dorsalis | reverse complement strand
GAGCGTTGACCAGGTACCAGGCCATTCCTCCAAAGTGTCTGGTGGAGCGCAGCAGCTCGTATTTGCCGTGCTTGTCCACGTCCTCGTAGGTGGCTGCGTGTACCTGAACACGAGGAACATACAAAGGAGGAGTTTCATTACAGACTTCATGGTGATTTTCTCCTGGTTACAGACATTCAGCACAAATTTCACGGTTTAACAGACTCTATAGATTCTACAGATTTCAGTGCAGTTGCTGATCAGGTCAAAATAACAAGTCCAATGTCATCTTTACCCTGATGTATTCTGAAGAGTCTGGTTCAAATTGGACCAGACACAGGTCCAACACATCCGCATGCCGGTCCTGAGAAAACACCATCTAACACAGAGAGAGAGAGAGAGAGAGAGAAGTATGACTGAAGCCCCAAGACACTCACTGAACACACACACACGTGCTTTCACTTATATATTCTGCCTGATTAGACCTTTTCTCTGTGTGGACTGTGTGGGTGTTCACAGACCTCACACCTTTGCCCCCCCCCGTCACGGAGGAC
>NW_019487161.1:0-533 GCF_002814215.2 Seriola lalandi dorsalis | reverse complement strand
CTGAGTTTTAATTGTTGTATTTTGAGTTTTAGCACCTCACGTGCACAAAGGGACAGAGTCTGCTTGTGTTTGTCTCAGAAGCAACTTCACATCTGTTTACAATCGATGAGGAACACGTGAAACCCAGACAAGTTGAAGATGAAACAAACAGCTTCTGCAGATGTGAAGTTGTCAGTTTGTACAGGATGTAGGAGAGACTGCACCAAAATAAAAGACCTACAGTATCCTCAGCGGTACGTTTGGGAGAAAAACCCACGAAATATCCTGTAACACACTCTAATGTGAAAAATGCAAAGTACAGTATTAGTTTTATAATAAGAGTTTAGGTCTTGGCTGCACTGAGTGTCACTGTTTTCTTTATTTTGATGTACAAAATCCAGGCTGTTTTATTAATGATGTATTACAAACCTGCAATAAAGTGAAATGTTCTCAAGTGTCTCATCTTCAAACACATTCGCACCTGCAGCCTCGCGAGGAAACTGAAACCATGCAGACAGTGTGTAAGATTTATTAATTCACTATGGGGAAACCAA
>NW_019487160.1:0-550 GCF_002814215.2 Seriola lalandi dorsalis | reverse complement strand
TATCTATCTATCTATCTATCTATCTATCTATCTATCTATTTATCTATCTATCTATCTATCTATCTATCTATCTATCTATCTATCTATCTATCTATCTATCTATCTACCTACCTGTCCGTCAGTCAGTCAGTCATGACTCCATTGAGGAATCACCACCACAATGTCAGTGGCGTTGTGACTCCTCATTTCAGTCTTTGATGTAATACTTTTGTCATTTGTTGATGATGATTATGATTTGTAAATCATTATTTCTTAGTCTGCCTGGTAACAGTGGCGTCCCCACTCTGCCACGCTGAAATATTGATAGATGAATGGGATTAGAGGAGTGTTAGTGTGCTGCTGTGTGTGTGTATGTTGTCAGCATGTATGAGTGTTTCACAGTGCGAGACATAGAGTGGGAGAAAAGTGAGTCTTCACATGGCTTTTTAGAAGACAAAGTCAATCTGTGATGTAGCTTCATGTTACCTTACTCCCAGCCCATAAATAATGTTATGTCTGCTGTCTGCCCCGTCTACCTCCTTCTGTCTCGACCTCACCGGTTTTGTTTCTT
>NW_019487159.1:0-611 GCF_002814215.2 Seriola lalandi dorsalis | reverse complement strand
ACACACACACACACACACACACACTTTTCTCCAACTGTGCCAGCCCTAAACCCATTAAGTTACAGTATGATCATACCATATTGCTTATCCTAATCCTATCATGATGTTGCGTTGTTTTTGTTGTCTTATTTGAATGGAAAGTGGTTTTATATCCCAAAGGCCACAGAGTCTATTTAAACAAGTTTTATGAAGACAAAAGTGTATAGTTGAGTCCCATTGACATTCTTTAAGAAAAAAACTATCACTTTGTTTGTTGTCCAGCTTTGATTGGTTAAGGAAAGCAGGAAACGTCACAGGGATTTAAATTGTCCTGCTATACATAATCAGGAAATACATGCACACACACACACACACACACACACACATACACACACGCACAAAGACCTACACAGGGAAGGTCGTTTCACCATTAGAGACGCCCAAATCAAAAGCAACGCCAAATGTTCTTGACTGGAGCTGCTGATAAAAAAGTTTCCTTACACACACTTACACACACACACACACACACACACACACACACACACACACACAGCATACTCTATGTACACTTGTGTTCATTAACCTGAATCTGGACCTGCACCTGGTAACCTAGCAACCTCTCCAAGGCACTG
>NW_019487158.1:0-533 GCF_002814215.2 Seriola lalandi dorsalis | reverse complement strand
ACACACACACACACACACACACACACACACACACACTGGATAGATTACCAACTGTGCAAAGTTGCAAATGCCTTTGGTTCCCGAGTTCCTTCTAAAACTCCAGTTTCACTTTGTGGCAGGTTGTTTGCTATAATTTGATTAACTGATATAATATAAATTGATAAATAAGGGCCAAAGGCAGCTACTGTATCTTTACCTAATTTTGAGGCCCTGTCTTATAGTCCGCGGCCCTGTTTTGAAATCTAGTTGTAATATTTCCACAGAGCTCACAAAGATAAATTTACACAATGCACAATACAAACAATGCAACTTAATACCTGTTTCATGGTCAAGCTCGTCAGTGACAATATGGCATAGAGTTATCAATTTTTTTCAGTGCTTCTAAGTATTATATTACAAGAATTTCTTCCGATTTAATTAATTGAATTAACTTGCCTGGGATAAACAGCAGAAACTGGTAAATGGATTAACCAATAAAATATGTAAATTTTTGTTAAAATCATTAACTTGTCCATCCTGAGCTGATGAGCTTC
>NW_019487157.1:0-533 GCF_002814215.2 Seriola lalandi dorsalis | reverse complement strand
GAGATGGACATGATTTAGGACTGAGAATGTGGAGTTAATATTTGGGTAGAGACAGAACAGAATAGACAATAAGGAAGACTGCCAATATGTCCAGGCTGAAACAACCCGCCACTGAGTCATAGTTTCGTTTTTGAAAACTTGTTCCCCAAGTCTCTTTGTTTTGTTGGAAACGGACATTCTGTCACGGCTGTCATTGTTATTCTTTGACAAATGTTTGAGGACGCACAAGACACCTGTGTTTGTTATCATTTGACAAAATGTCAGATGACAGGAGGGAGGACGAAAGAAGGAAATAGGAATGTGAAAAAAGCAGCAAGGCGTTTAAGGCTCATCATCAACAAGGTGGAAAATTAGATTCAACAAAGTCAGAGAGCATAAAAGAATCAATTATTTTCTAACAACCAAAGAGCTTCACTTCATTTAGTAACATCCAATGATATATAAGATGCAATAAGAAGTCTTTTTTTGTTTTTTTTTTATAAATGTATAACCAAAACAAGTAATATGTTTATGTAGTTATGTAGTTTATGGAG
>NW_019487156.1:0-533 GCF_002814215.2 Seriola lalandi dorsalis | reverse complement strand
CATTTAAAATGTTTGCTGTGTTTACCACAACCAAACTCTATCACTGCCTTCAGCAATTCACCATCCAACTAGAGAAAGCACGTCAAGGTTTGTAATTTTTTTAAAATTCCAGATAAACTTTTAAACAGACAGCTTGTAGTAGTTCGCGCCACTTTTTCTTTTTGTTGATTCAGTTGTGTTTTTCTACAGGCTTTTATTCTACAGTTTCTACAGTAAGTCAGTTCATTCAGTAGCTTGTTTCAGAGTCATTAGGTTCTGTAAATCAAGTGTGGAACAATACAATTATGTGTTGACATAAAAAAATAATTTTAAATAAGTATTTTTAAAAATCAAGTACTCCAGTACTTTAATACAAATACAAATTTGACTGAATAGCTTTCCCTTGTGCCATTATGTTTCATCACAAGACTTTCAAACTGTATTTTTCTTTTTTTATGGATGATGACCTCCGTTAAAGTGCAGTGCACAGCCACTGCCCAGAGCCTTTCTACAGGAGTGTCTGGGACTGTCTCATCCTCTGTGTGGGAGACATG
>NW_019487155.1:0-533 GCF_002814215.2 Seriola lalandi dorsalis | reverse complement strand
TGTGTGTGTGTGTGTGTGTGTGTGTGTTTAGGTATGTGGAGCGGAAGAACTTCTTGGAGCGAGTCGACCATCGCCAGTTTGAGTTAGAAAAAGCAGTGCGACTGAACAACATGAAATGATGACACAGACTGACAGCGCGCACACACACACACACACACAAACACACACACACACACACACAGTGGAACAGATGTTGGACTGCCTGTATCTGTCTCTAATGACAGAGTTGTGGAGCTCTCTGGTGCTGTGGCTTCAGTCTATTTCAGGTCGGGGTATTAATAGGCAGAGTTTGTGTCATGGTTGCGTTCTGACTGTTCTGTGCTTCCATCGTCGTGGGAACCAACCTTCTCACTGAGGGCGTTTCTAGGAAGTGAGGTCACTCTCTCCTACTTCCTGTTGAAGACCAGGACTCAGCTTCAGGGTTAAAGAACCATTTAGTTTTATTACAGCTTTGTTCTTATTTTTGTAATTTTGTCCTTTATTTCTCTTTGTAATGAAAACATCATACTCACCAGTTTAACAGCTGTCGGACA
>NW_019487154.1:0-533 GCF_002814215.2 Seriola lalandi dorsalis | reverse complement strand
CACACACACACACACACACACACACACACACACACACACAAACACACACACACACAAACACTAGATGTATTGTAGATATATCCTTTCTTCCCCTGCTGTTGTTTCCCTTATACGTTTCTCTTCCTCCTTCTTTTCCTCTTCTCCCTCCCTCTTTCCTCTTTCCTCTTCCTCTCTGCATCTCCTTTCTACTCTCTCGTCATCCTACTTTCATTGCTTCCTTCTTCTCCTTGCTCTCTCCTCCACTCTTCCTCTCCCTGTTCCTCCTCTTTCCTCTCCTTTGTCCTTATCTCCTTCTCCTCATGCTTCACCCCTCCTTTTTCTTCCTTCTCCCTCAGCCTTTTCGCTTTCTTCATCCTCCCTCTCTCTCTCTTTCTTTATCTTTCCTCTCTCCTTCCCTCCCTCCTCGTACTCTCTTGCTTTCGGTTTCCCATGTGGTTGTCACCTGGTCGCTATGGCGTTGGTAATTGGTCTGAGTCACATGACTCGCTGTTTGTCTTGTGTGTGTGTGTGTGTGTGTGTGTGTGTGTGTGTGT
>NW_019487153.1:0-533 GCF_002814215.2 Seriola lalandi dorsalis | reverse complement strand
TTGTGCACATGCACACGCACACACGCATTAGTCAAAAACCACACAAAAACCCATATAAACACCACATCAACTTTCACTTACATTACTATGTATCTATCTATCTATAGATTTCTATACTATAGATTCATTTTAGTACTCATGTTATTTATCTGCAGGAAATGACGTGCATTTCCAAGCAATAATAAAAAAGAAAGAGACTTTTTAGTTTGTGTTCCCACATTACACTTCAGAATATGAGATGACTGATGTTATTCTTCTTCTGTCCGCTCGGGTTATGACGAGGAGAGGAGACACGCAATCGAGGAGAAAATAATGTCTGTGGTTTGCTGTTACATTATGTTGCACTGTATCTTGTGAAGTTTTGCCTTGTTAATTTCAGCTCCATTAAAATTCACCTCATTACATTTCCCAGCATACATGCGTGTGATATTGTCACAATAGTGTAATTGAGTGGAGAAACTATAAATTTGCGGTTGTCATTCTTCACATGCTTAAGTTAATTACTGTTTTTAATATTGCTGTCAAGGGACTGA
>NW_019487152.1:0-533 GCF_002814215.2 Seriola lalandi dorsalis | reverse complement strand
CCTTTTTTTCTTTTTTTTTTTTTTGACCTTTTGTGTTGATGTGTTGTGAATATCTTTCAGTTTTCCCACCATGTTCACATCCAGCCAACCTCTGTTTCACTTGTCCACGTTGTGTTTCGTGGTTTTGCACCTCCCTGCCCAGATTCAGACACACCAGCCACCGCGTGTCCCATCAGTCCCTGCTGCCTGTTTGACATCACGCCTTGTGTCTGCTCCCCTGCTCGTCCTCTGACTTGCCTTTTCTTGTTCTGTTTCAGATTAAGGTGGTCAACGCGTTCCGTAGCTCCCTGTACGAGGGGCTGGAGAGCCCAGAGTCCCGTAGCTCCATCCACAGCTTCATGGCCCATCCCGAGTTCGTCCCCCTGTCCGAGGAGGAGGCTCGCATCCCCCCCATCGAGGAGACCGGAGATGAGATCGACCCCCTCCCCAGTGCCTCCTCTGGGGCGAGGGGAGGAGGAGAGCCACCCAGCGTCTTCCCCCACAGCCGCGAGTCATCCATCTGAGCTGCTCCTCCTCCCTCCTCCTCCTCATTC
>NW_019487151.1:0-533 GCF_002814215.2 Seriola lalandi dorsalis | reverse complement strand
GACCTGTGTGGTTCCATGTCGTGTTTTCTCAGTGAGACCTGGAGCCGGTTTCACTCCCACACTAACGGCTTCAGATCATGTGGCCAAACTGGGAAAACCTGCCCGACCACACGAGAGCGGACGCCTCGCTGTGACGCCGCTCACAGCTGGTGTCTCTAACTGAGAGAGAAGAGACAACACAAGACTACCTACGATGGCTGGTTTTACATTTCCTTCTTTTATACTAATATAAATTGTAAATGCATCTTACAAACACATATTGTTTATTATTTCCAAATTTATAGCTGATGCACTTTTGTTGTATAAAGTCAAACTTGAACTGTAAATATACTCGTGTATGATTGAGGATGATAATAAGGATAGTGGCATTATTGTTTGATATGAAGCTGTTGTTCAGTTGCCGCTCTGCCTGTGGATGTACTCGTCTCACATGTTCAGTGTTTGTGTTCATACAGGAATAAACATTAGAGATGTAAAAGGTCGTGTGTCATGTTGTTCTTCATATTCATTCATGAGGTTTTCAGTCTTTTTCT
>NW_019487150.1:0-533 GCF_002814215.2 Seriola lalandi dorsalis | reverse complement strand
AAAAGGCACATCTGATCCAGAATTCTGTAATTGTTCATTGCTTGCTGAAAAGATTCACTAAACAATTTGAACTCAATTCTTTGGTGTGGACATTCACTGCACTCACCCTTTTTCTCTAAACAGCAAAAGCTCCTTGACTGCCTTTCTTTTGCTTCGCTTTCCATTTCTTAAATAAATCTTTTGAACGCCCAGCCACTGAGTCGGTCTGTGAAACAGACATATAGTAAGTCATTAAAAACCATAGTATAGTTTGGTTCAAAGTATATTCATATTGATCTTACTACACACTGAGGCAAGTCTTAAAAGACACCTGCACAGGAATATTAAGGCCAAACCATCAATTTAAGTCCAACAGCTCAAAGTGCTGAAAGCAACACCCAATGCGGCAATTTCAAACACTGTGGTTCAGATCAGCTCATTACCAAGTTTGAGACAGTGAATCACAAGAGGTTTGCCCAGTAACATCTGCCCTTCACTTCAGTGTCCTGCATGTGAGCAAGACTGACACGTTTCAAAGCTCCTGGAAAAAAAAA
>NW_019487149.1:0-533 GCF_002814215.2 Seriola lalandi dorsalis | reverse complement strand
GTGATCCCCTGTTACGCCACATTTTGGGCCAAATGTGTTTAGTTTTACACAGTGGGACTGCCACAGAGGAGAGAGAGGTCAAGCCATCTCTGCGATCAAACACGGCCCAGCAGTTGGAGCACGGAGCAGGACAAACAAACTGAAACCAGCAGTGTTTATGGAAGAGGCCTGCCTTTAGCCGAGGTGAGACAGAAGCCATGGGGGAAGGTAACAATCTGCAACACAGAGGCACTTATAAGAGGTGATCCAGTGAGGGGTGGAGGGGGGGGAAGTCTGGCAATGGTTAAAAACACTAGAGACATCTGTCAATCATATTGTGTGCAAATATATGTGTGTGTGTGTGTGTGTGTGTGTGTGGTCAGGATTCACACAGAAGAGCAAAAATGTTCAGTGCCCTCAATAATAACAATCAGATCTCAAAAGACAGACAGCTAAAGGTTAAGACTAGCATGTATACAAGCAGAAATCCTACCAATCATTTTGCAATTATATCAGCCAGGGGTGAAATTCAATCTACAGCTGTGAGAACCAGG
>NW_019487148.1:0-1812 GCF_002814215.2 Seriola lalandi dorsalis | reverse complement strand
TAAAAAAGACTTACTATAGTAAGGCATAAAAAATAAAGAAAACGACAGTGTAATAAGGCATAAAAAGTCATAGAAAGACATAGTATATATTAAGGCATGAAAAGTCAAAAAACCTACATAGTAAAGTAAGTCCTAAAATCGACATAGCATAGTAAGACATAATAACGACATAGTATAGTAAGGCATAAAAATGACATAGTATAGTGAGGCAAAAAAAGTCATAAAAACGTCATAGTATTGTAAGGCATAAAAATGTTAAAAAACGTCATAGTATAGTAAGGCATAAGAATGTCAAAAAACGTCTATATATAGTATGGCATAAAATTTAATAAAAACGTCATAGTATAGTAAGTCTCATAATAAGTCAGTATAATAAGGAATAAAAAGTCATAAAAACGACATAGTACAGTAAGTCATAAAAACGTCATAGTATAGTAAGGCATAAAAAGTCATAAAAACATCATAGTATTGTAAGGCATAAAAATGTCAAAAAACGTCATAGTATAGTAAGGCATGAAAAGTCATAGTATAGTGAGGCATAAAAATGTCAAAAAAAACGTCATAGAATAGTAAGGCATGAAATTGTCAAAAAACGTCGAAATATAGTATGGCATAAAAAGTCATAAAAACGCATAGTATAGTAAGGCATAAATAGCAAAAAAACCTCATAGTATAGTAGGGCATGAAAATGACATTGTAAAGGGTTCCGGAATGGGCTTGAACCAACAACCTTTCCATCATTAGGTAACAGCATTATCCACTACACCACAGAGTGAGCTAAGACATAAAGACGTCATAGTATATTGAGGCATAAAGACACAAGAAAAAAAAAATACATAATAAAGAAAGGCATAAAAAATCATGAAAATGACATAGTACAGAAAGGCAAAAAAAGTCAAAATCAATATTGTATTGTAAGGCATAAAAACTATATAATAGAGTAAGGCATAAAAAACAACATAGCACAAGGTCCAAGATTGGGCTTGAACCAACAACCTTTCCAACATTAAGTGACAGAGTGACAGTACTATCCACTACACCACAGAGTAAGCGAAGGCATGAAGACGTCATGGTATAATGAGGCATAAAAACTAAAAAAACAACATAATATAGAAAGGCATGAAAAATCATAAAAACGACATAGTATAGTAAAGCATGAAAAGTCATAGTATAGTAAGCCATAAAACGTCATAGTATAGTAAGGCATAAAAAGTAATAAAAATGACATAGTACAGTAAGGCATAAAAATGTCAAAAAACGTAATAGTATAGTAAGGCATAAAAAGTAATAAAAACGACATAGTACAGTAAGGCATAAAAATGTCAAAAAACGTCATAGTATAGTAAGGCATAAAAAGTCAAAAAAACGTCATAGTATTGCAAGGCATAAAAATGCCAAAAAACGTCATAGTATAGTAAGGCATGAAAAGTCATAGTATAGTGAGGCATAAAGATGTCAAAAAACATCGAAATATAGTATGGCATAAAAATGTCAAAAAACGTCATAGTATAGTAAGGCATGAAAAGTCATAGTATAGTAAGGCATAAAAATGTCGAAATGTAGTACGGCATGAAAATGTCAAAAAACGTCATAGTATAGTAAGGCATAATAAGTCAGTATAATAAGGAATAAAAAGTCATAAAAACGACATAGTACAGTAAGTCATAAAAAGTCATACTATAGTATGGCATAAAAAGTCATAAAAACGTAATAGTATTGTAAGGCATAAAAATGTCAAGAAACGTCATAGTATTGTAAGGCATAAAAATGTCAAAAAACGTCATAGTATAGTAAGGCATGAAAAGTCATAGT
>NW_019487147.1:0-533 GCF_002814215.2 Seriola lalandi dorsalis | reverse complement strand
GTCCGCCCACGCTCTCCCCGGATCACGCTATTCATTTCATCTTTGATTCCCTTTGCGGAGATGATGAGTTGGAAACATGAAAGGAATGCAGTGAACTGAGGAGAGACCCATTCTATCGCTCCATCTCCCTCTCTGTCCTTCTGTCTCTCGACCTCCCTTCATTTATGTTTGTTTCTCTTCCTTTCATTGCAGCTTTTTTCTTCTCTGACTAAAATCTGTCCTGTTTTCTCTCACTCTCTTGTTCTTCATGTATCAGTGATTATCTTGTTTTCCACCTCTCTCTATCGCTTTCATCACCCCTCTTCTCCCCGTTTTATCTGTCCCCCTTCCCTCCTTCCCTCTTCTCTCGCTTCTTCTCTCTTTCCTTCTCGTTTTCTCCACCCCTTCCCTTGGGGATCTGGCAGATAGTGGATGTTGCCACTTGGGAATGACGAGGGCGGTGAAGCGGTGGATTAAACACTGAACGATCCACAGAATGCCTTGAGTCACTTGCACACACACACACACACACACACACACACACACACACACAC
>NW_019487146.1:0-533 GCF_002814215.2 Seriola lalandi dorsalis | reverse complement strand
GGATCGGTCAGCCTGCACAATATGTTGCAAGTCTTCCTCTGCAAGTCTCTGCTCAACCCCGTCGCCTAGAAATGACGCATAGACGACGGATTTGTTTCTGATAAAATGTCAGATCTTGCCGTACAACATCCACTTGTAGCGACTCCAGCTTTATTAAACTTTTTTTTATGGTTTTGTTTATTCTCTCACAGCTCTGATGATGTGAACTGTGTGTTTTATAAATCCACCTCAACCACCTCCTGGTGACTCTGCTGCTGTTAAATACGTTGTGCTGCCACGTTGCTTCTGTACATAATCCAAAACATATTTGTGAAAACAGTTTAATACTATGTGAACGTAATTTCCAACAGACGGGGGTTGTACAGTTTATAAAACCTTCCTCTGTGTTAACCTGCAAAGACATTTACATGCATCCTTGCAGAACTCTAATCACAGCCCGAGGCTGTTTGAGACAAACATTAGAGATACGTCAAAATGCAAACACTCCTTCTTTTTATTATAGTATTAATTATTATTATTATTATTATTATTAT
>NW_019487145.1:0-533 GCF_002814215.2 Seriola lalandi dorsalis | reverse complement strand
CCACATCTACAGTCACACATCTACAGTCACACATCTACAGTCACATCTACAGTCACACATCTACAGTTCCCCATCTACAGCCACATCTACAGCTCCCACTCTACAGTCACACATCTACAGCCACATCTACAGTCACACATCTACAGCCACATCTACAGTCACATCTACAGTCACACATCTACAGTCATATCTACAGTCACACATCTACAGTCACATCTACAGTCACATCTACAGTCACACATCTACAGTCACATATCTACAGTCACACATCTATAGCCACATCTACAGTCACATATCTACAGTCACACATCTGCAGTCACATATCTACAGTCACACATCTACAGTCACACATCTACAGTCACACATCTACACTCACATCTACGGTCAGATCTAGTCACATATCTACAGTCACACATCTACAGTCACATATCTGAAGTCACATATCTACAGTCAGATATCTACAGCCACATCTACAGTCACACATCTACAGTCACATATCTACAGTCACACATCTACAGTCACACATCTACAGT
>NW_019487144.1:0-667 GCF_002814215.2 Seriola lalandi dorsalis | reverse complement strand
TTTTTTTTGCCTAAATCACCCCCTCATGATGCTGGCCACCTCTGGTAAAATCGCCTGAATCCTCAGTTGAGGGGAACATGCAATTCTACCCCCGGTTGTATAATGGCCTATGTCAAAAGTGTGACTCTTTTGTTGAGTTTTTTGTGTTTCCTGAAAAACCTGAAAAAATGACTTAGGCCATTATTTTAAGAGGGTGTCGATATATTGCTTTTGATTACTTTCAAGGATAAAGATGGTTATATTCTATACTGTATATTTGTTGTGATCAACAAAAACCAACGATGTGCTAAGTTTGTCAATACTTTTTGAATTCCCAAGTTGGTCAGTGGCCACAAGCCCACTGTGTACTCAAGACTTAAATCTTTGAAATGGGTTAATACGTACATTTAGTTTTTAAAAATGCAAAATAATTACCTTAATTCAGCTACTAAAAGCTACAGTACCCATATGACGAACAGCATTTATTTGTTCGGGGACTTTTTTCCTCAGTGGATCAATACACATTGAGTATTTGCAGCAGGAAGCATCATCATCATCATAATGATCATCATAATCAAAGAACATGTCACCTAGTCAAATAGTGTGGCTCATTCATGTGTTTTTAATAAACTGGACCACAATGGAGGTCTTTTTATATTTGGCTACACCCAAATACATATAAGGAAGC
>NW_019487143.1:0-533 GCF_002814215.2 Seriola lalandi dorsalis | reverse complement strand
TCTCTGGCCAGCGAGCCGACCGTCTCCAGGCGGGTGAGTGACAGACGGACAGACAGACGGACGGACGGACGGACGGACGGACGGACGGACGGACGGACGGACGGACGGACGGACGGACGGACGGACAGACAGACAGACAGACAGACAGACAGACGTCCCTGTGGAGCTGAGACTTCAGTTTGTGTTGGTGTAACAACTGTGACGAGTATATGCTACCGTTAGCATCATTAGCACAGCTGGACGTCTTCCTCGAAAGCTAACCCAAGGCTAATTCATGTGCTAATTAGCTCGATAACTAGCTAAGCTAACAAGCCAGGTATGACGAGCACATTCACTGATACCTGCTAATTAGTGCAAACATACAATAGAAATAACACTAGAGTTTCACTCACCTCTAAAAACAGGAGCTCAGACTTCTGTTAGTCAGCTGTTAGCAGCTAGCTAACTGTGACAACACCCACCTGTCACTCAAAGAGGCCACGCCCTCAATCCTCCATAACTGTAGTCCTTCATAAAATGTAAACAGGTGAGTT
>NW_019487142.1:0-533 GCF_002814215.2 Seriola lalandi dorsalis | reverse complement strand
TCACTTTCTGATAAGGCACCATTTATAAAAGATTCGTGAGCTGTAATTAATGGCTTTATTAATTATTTACTCATGCTTTTATAGATCAATGATAAGTAATTAATAAAACAACTTTTGGGTTGCCAGGTTGTGGAAAATCCTGAGCTCTCCAATGGACTGTTTGACTGCCTGCCCCCTGGAAATGTTCTGCAGGACATCTGGACCAGAATCCATTTACCTATTAGTAATTGACCCTTTATTAATGGTTTACTACTATTTATAACCACAAAAGCTTGTAACTATGTCTTGCATTAAAATTCGGTTTCAATTGCACTCTTCTATATTCTCTCAATATCCAGAATTTGACAAACTCGTGGTTGCCTTTCTCATGACTAGTCCAAGTGCAGTTTTTAAGTGCATTTAGTCGTGAGTTTAGCTGAGCTGAGCATCACCCTCAAATTTACCACTTTCTGTCCTGTAAGAGTTGGTCAGCTTTGCAGAAAATACATTTATCTGCTTTCTTAAATAGAGTGAGATGAGAAGATTCATATCAC
>NW_019487141.1:0-533 GCF_002814215.2 Seriola lalandi dorsalis | reverse complement strand
AGTTGTCTGTCACTAGCATGTAAACACGCTTCAAATCAAGTCTTTTCTCTTTGAAAAAAGTAACAATCCTCTGGAAAACAATTTTACCAGTTGTATGTCCTTCCACTGGTACTAGGCCCAGCATGTCGTCTCTGAAGCAGTTGTTGGTGGATTCATCCACAGCCAGGGACATAACATCAGTATTCCTCACTCGAGCCAAACGAGGCTCAGAAATGATGTTACTAAAACATCTACTCTTCTTGCAGTTGATGTATCTGACATCGGCATTGACTTAATACATGACATCACCTGGTGATGTCACCTCCTTGACAGCGGCAAGCATGCATTCTTTTACCATTTCAGCATCACGGCTGCTCCTAGTTTGTTGTTAAAGTTTGGATTCTTAGCTGGCAAACATCAGAACCTGATGGATAAACTGCATTGAAGCTGGGATGCTTTGTTTTGAAATACCTCTGCAGGTTATATTTGTCTATGACAGAGGTGCCCTCACATTGGCTTTCCCTCAGCAGTTTCAATGAACAGTCTTTGTAAAA
>NW_019487140.1:0-533 GCF_002814215.2 Seriola lalandi dorsalis | reverse complement strand
AATGATGCAAACTCCATGAAACAATCCCAGAATGCCTTCCAGCCACAGCTGATAATGAGGGTAAATTCTCATTTAGGAGACTGGCAGCAATGTTAATTATAACAGCAGTTAGTGACCTGTTCATATGCTAATAAGAGCAGAGCAAAGGTGGAGCAATGCCGCTCTTAACCACAAGAGGCAGTATGATCCACAAAGTCCTCTGCCCAAAGTCTATCTCCAAACTGCTTAAGTGGGTTTTAACTGGGAAAAGTGGGCTCAGAAAAATCAACTAACACTCATTTAACTCACATCTCAGCTCCAGTCCAGTTCTCTTCACCTGAAAAGTGTTTTAGGGCTCTATTTTCCCCAGAGTGTGTGTGAGTGTATACGTGTGTGTTTGAAAGTAGGTCTGGGCAACAGTAGGGGGCAGGCTAAGAGAGTGTGTATTTAAATACTGTGTTTGTACTGAGGAGTAGCACTGGCAGGAGAGCCCCCTGTTTCACCATGCTGAACTACACATACACACACACACACACACACACACACACACACAC
>NW_019487139.1:0-533 GCF_002814215.2 Seriola lalandi dorsalis | reverse complement strand
GACGAGGCTGTTTCATGTCTGATGTTTTGAATCTATTTTACTTTTTCCTCTGCATTTATATTTGCTGTTTTGATCATATTCTTATTATTGAAGTGCTTTTATATTGTAAATAAATACATTCCTCCTTGTTGATGTTTGAGGCCGAACAACAGACGACGGCATCATAAATAAACGAGGTAAAGTTGACGTGTGTTGACGAGGCCGACACCGACAGACGGCCTACTTCTCCCAAAAGAAGAAAACTAAACCAAAAACACAGGAGAGAAAGAGCGAGAGAGAGAGAGAGAGAGAGAGAGAGAGAGAGAAAGAAAGGAGGAATGAAAGAGAGCAAGAGTTGAATGTCAGGCCCACACTAATTGTTTCTATTTTAGAGCCGAGCTGCTTTCACACTGATTTAAGGAGAGTCGGTGTAAAAGTGACCTAAAAACAAAGCAGAGAGCCAGCTGACGCTCACTGATAACACACACACACACACACACACACACACACACACACACACACACACATTTGTGACGCAATTTGTGATTCTCTCT
>NW_019487138.1:0-608 GCF_002814215.2 Seriola lalandi dorsalis | reverse complement strand
GGGAATCAGTGTTAATGAAGGACATCTATTTACTGTGACGCCATAGTTTTGCCTCTATAATAACAGCCCATAAATGCATTGTAAGTCTCCAAATGAAACCAGACATGTTACACAAGCCTTCAAAGATGAATAAACACAATGTTAAACTAACAGCGCCTCTTCACTCTGCTACTTTATAAAGAAAATCAACAAATGGCTGACACGATGATGACGGCTGTGAGGCAGTAACCATGGCAACCACCAGAGACACTTGAGCAAGCTGTCCAACCAGGCATCTGGCCTGTATTAATGAATTTGCAAATGAACAAACCCACACTACAGCCTACTATATGAGTACGAGCTTGCACACACACACACACACACACACACACACACACACAATAAAACTCTTTTCGAATTAGATGAATGTTAAAGCACTTTAACAAAATGATAGGGTAAAGGTTTACAACTTGGCAGAAAACAAGGCAGCGAAGATACAGAAAAACACACATATACATAAACATATACACACACGCACACACACACACACACACACATACAGAGCCACTCCATGGTGTGCCTCATTTAACTATGAGGCTCAACATCCGAAGCTGAACCTGTGTGAGTAA
>NW_019487137.1:0-534 GCF_002814215.2 Seriola lalandi dorsalis | reverse complement strand
AAACCTACATGTGACCGATAAACCTGAACTTGAGATCTACTTGTGCGATATGAAGCATCCAGACCCTCAGGTGATCTGAGACTTTACTCAGTGTTCACACAATCAGAGCCAAACAAGGTGAAGCAGCTTTTAGTTTCTCTGCTCCTCACCTGTGGATCAAGTTTCCTGAACACCTGAGCTCTGCTCTGTGTCAGTTTGGTTATATGATTAAATATATTTTATTGCTTTTTACTTTCAATTTAGACATCATTCATTCATTTATCTATCGTCTAACATTACCCTGGTATAGATCTGGTGCTTGCTTCATGTTACACTTTTATATCCTCTTGGCTTTTATTGAATATAATATATTCTATATGACTTTTTTACACTTCACTTCTGCTTGACATCTTACCTGACCCTAACCTTTGTACTAGCTTAATATATCTTATTTAAATGTTTTTTAATTTATTCAAATTTGGTTTTTATTGTTTTTTGAATGCAGTTTTTATGTCCTCTTAATGTTTTACTTTTTATGTATTCCCATGCCTCTGT
>NW_019487136.1:0-534 GCF_002814215.2 Seriola lalandi dorsalis | reverse complement strand
CACTCACCTGTAAACCGTGAATATATCAGCTCCACCGAAACACTAAAGCACAGGTGACACAGCCTTTTTAAACGAAGGCAGCTGTTTAGAGGTCAAATATTCAAAGCTGCTCCATTTAGCAGAAAAGTTTCTTCCCCTTTCTTCATGCCATTGGTTGCTGAAAAGTAAATTTCCCTCTCTTTTTCACCATGAACAGTCCTCATGCAGGTTTAAGATTAGAACCAAGTCAGCTGCTGTGACTCATGTTCATAAGGTGTGTTTCCATTAAACACACAGTGTGTAACTTCTGCTGGTAGGAGTCTTTCTATCAAAACAGTGTGAGTGGTTCAGGAAATCAAACAGACCTGGTGATTCTAACTGTTAAAAACACTGAATGAAGCATTCTCACATTTAAAGTCAGTGTTTGAGCGACGCTGTACGGAGGACAGAGACTCAGGGAAGAGCTGGAGCTGAGATTGATGCTAACCTTTGTTCTGATTGTTTCTCTGATAACTTATGAAGCAGACGTTCAGCAGGTTTTTACCAGCAGCTGAA
>NW_019487135.1:0-534 GCF_002814215.2 Seriola lalandi dorsalis | reverse complement strand
GTGTGTGTGTGTGTGTGTGTGTGTGTGTGTGTGTGTGTGTGTGTGTGTGTGTGTGTGTTGCAGTTCCCATGGCGTTGCAAACCATCACTCTGAGGAGCTCAGGAGTCGACAGCCTCCAGGCATCATGGGAGAAACCACCAGGGGGCGTGGACTCGTACACACTGACGCTGCTGCAAGACAGGTGTGTGTGTGTGTGTGTGTGTGTGTGTGTGTGAGAACCAGATTTATTCAGGGAAATATTCGACTTCTCTCAAATAGGAAGAGAGGAATCAGTTGTGTGTGTGTTTGCAATCTTTTACATTAAACTGGAAACTGGACGTTGTTGATGATGGAAAATGATGATGAGTGTGGACACTAAACAGTCGTCTTCCTCCTCCACAGCTCTGTGCTTCAGAACGTCAGTGTTGCAGTCGGTTCTTCCTCTCTGCTGCTCTCTGGTTTGACGCCCGGCGCCCTCTACAGGCTGCAGGCTGCCACTGTCAGCGGGGGGCTGCAGTCTAAAAGCACCAGTCTGGAGGGACGCACAGGTGAGAG
>NW_019487133.1:0-587 GCF_002814215.2 Seriola lalandi dorsalis | reverse complement strand
CCTTCGTTTGATAAACTTTTGAGATTTTGTATAACAAAGCACACAAGAAACAGCAGCCACGAGGAAAAAAAAAAGGACAATCACACTGTCAAGGTGCTTTGAAGAGCAGAGCACTGCAGCAGCAGATTAATGTCCTCATAAAGCGAGGGAGCTGATTTTGATGGAGGACTTTATAGATTTTGTAGGTGGACCACCTCCTTTGGGTGATATTTCTTTTCTCTTTTGTTCTACATACTTGAGGTAAGAGAGGGAAAAGGTGGAGAGATATAACAGTGGGTGCGAGCACAGGGGTTGATGGTGACAGTGACAATAACCAGATCAGCTACACAGTCAGTCATGTATATGAAAATCTCCGCCTTCTGGGAAAATGGCGTACAGTTTCAATGAATATTACCCCTCAGGAACAATAGACAGTATGCATCACCTTTAGCCTTGCCCTACCTAACACACATGCACGCATGCACATGCGCGCGCGCACACACACACACACACACACACACACACACACACACACACACACACACACACACACACAGTTTTCAGACAGCTGAACATTGCCACTGATATTGCACCATTAAGAGGCAATT
>NW_019487132.1:0-534 GCF_002814215.2 Seriola lalandi dorsalis | reverse complement strand
CACACACACACACACACACACACACACACACACACACACACACACACACACACACACACACAGAGAGCTTACCACTGCTGTTTTCATGAGGACATCTCTCTGTGTTTTCTCATCACAAAATGCCAAGGTAACAGCTTCTTCTTTCAGGGTCCACAAAAACACATTAACGAGATTACAATTTACAGATACACTGCACTACAAATAAGATTAGGACTCATAATACATCGCATTGTGCAACGTTCAACACTTTGAAATATTTCCTGTCACTTTCATTTGTTTTTTTTTTCACCCTCGAGCCTCACGATCCGATCGATGCGTTGACCTACACCAACCGATTCAGCGTTACAGTCGACGTATGTGAGCCAGAGTCAGACACACTCAGATGGGAAGCAGCCGTTACAGAGGGTGTTTGAAATGAAAGTTGCATTGTGGGAAGTGTAAAGGACCTAAAGGTCTCGGAGGTTTAACCCAAACCAGGGCCTGAAAGTCGGGGACAGCTCGACCTGGGGCCGGTTTCACAAAGATAATTCAGAC
>NW_019487131.1:0-534 GCF_002814215.2 Seriola lalandi dorsalis | reverse complement strand
GTCAAACTGAGCTGAAGCTCATCAAACCAGAAGTGGGTGATTTTGTGATTCAGAGATTCTGTTGCTGAAATAATTAACAATCAATTTACATCAAGTGTTGGTCAAATGACTGAAAGGAGATGTCCAGTGTGACAGAACCAAATTTATCACCTTGCTCTGCTCTATGAAGCATGTTAGCACCTTCATCTTATTCAGCTTATTTCTTCTGTCCTCTACCTGCTCATCCAGCAGCAGACAGACTCAGTCAGAGAGCAGCTGCATGCAAGCATGCACACCGTTAAGTTGCAACTCGTTTCTAAGGTTATGTAACCACTGTTCCCAAGGTGACAAGTTTACATATATCAGTCACTTATGATCACATGATCAAATGTTAGTGTTACTTTATGACGCAGCATCTGGCAAACATCCAGCTCAGTGATATTAGACCATACCATGGATGTAGCGGCTAAGCTAAGCTAAGCTAAGCTAACAGGCTAGGTTATGAAAACGTAGCTAAGCTAGCTTTCATTTCCAGCAGTAACAGACTGACTCTGT
>NW_019487130.1:0-563 GCF_002814215.2 Seriola lalandi dorsalis | reverse complement strand
GTGTGCGTGTGTGTGTGTGTGCGTGTGTGTGCGTGTGTGTGTGTGTGTAGTATTCTCAGTGTGGGTCAGTAAAGCGACATGCATTTAAAAGGCCTCAGATGTCTCTGAACACTTGGCCTGGGTGATTTCATCCCACACCGACCAATCAGCTAAGAGCACGCGACCTGATTAAACTGATCTGACGTCAGTGTGTGTGTGCGACAAGTGACGAGTATGATGCAGAGGCAGTGTAACCACGGCAACAGGAGGGAAGTTGAGGATGAGGCTTTCTATTGGTTAATGAGGTTAAGTTACACACAGTAGGTAAAGCATCTTTCAGGGGTCAGAGGTCAAAGGGAGGAGCCACGGCTAAAATGTGAAGTTGGTCTTCGGTTCTTCGTCCTCAGTGAACGAGTCTGAAACAAACAAACAAATTATATCGTCACCTTCCTAAAATAATGGCCTAAGTCATGTTTTGACAAAAATGTTTTTTTTGCCTAAATCACCCCCTCATGATGCTGGCCACCTCTGGTAAAATCGCCTGAATCCTCAGTTGAGGGGAACATGCAATTCTACCCCCGGTT
>NW_019487129.1:0-534 GCF_002814215.2 Seriola lalandi dorsalis | reverse complement strand
TTTTTTTTTTTTTTACTATTTTTAAAAAATGTTATACTCTATTCATTAATTATAAATTATTAAGGGAATGATTTTCAGAGTGATAAATAAATGATGAAAATAAAATATTATGTAGTTGTTTGCAGCCCTACACTGTCCCAGGCTTTCTGTGTCACTTACTGTTTTTTTTGGATTCTGTTTACTTTTTGTACCTAAATGTACATTTTGGGATTTAGATTGTGCAACGAAAAATTTAAGATTTAGGCCTTGTTCTGACTTGTTTTCTTCTATACCGAGTTTTTGGATCAAATAATAAGACAGCTGTATTTTGACATGAGCACAAGTCAAACTAAAATAAATAAAGGTCTTAAAACTACAATAAATGAATAAGCAAATAAAAAAACCTTGACACACTGTCCCTCTACAAGACCACAACATAAAAGGCCTCATCTTGACTTGACTTTTCATTTGACCTGGTTTTGGTTTACCTCTTTAAGACCAGCTGACTTCCTGTGTGTGTGTGTGTGTGTGTGTGTGTGTGTGTGTGTGTGTGTG
>NW_019487128.1:0-534 GCF_002814215.2 Seriola lalandi dorsalis | reverse complement strand
GAGTATTTTCATGTTATGCTACTTAATATACTTCCACTCCACTACATCAGAGGGAACTATTGTACTTTCTACTCAACTTCATTTATTTGACAGCTGCAGTTGTTAGTTTTAAGGTTAACTCTTTGGATATTGGACAAGAAGCTTTTAAAATACAACACTTTGTTAAAGATTAAACCGGTGGCCTCCAACCCTTTTGGCTTCTGACATCTTATACAAAGCAGTGTGTTGTCAGGGATACAACTCAGATGATGATGAGTCCACCGAATAGGGATTTTTCCCTTTAAACTTCATGGTTTAATTTCAATAAATTCTCAAATGACCCAAAGTCTCACCAAAAATCAAAGATGTTAGAAAAAGCCCAAGAACTGAAAACAGATTTGTGTATCACAAAATCAGTTTCTTTCTTCTCTCCTCCCATTAATCATCTCACGACACCACATATTATCTGGTGTCCCTGTAAATAAAACTGTATATAAAGTAGAGAAACTAGCTCCACCTCCAGCAGCAACATGTTGTAACACACTGTCATATATA
>NW_019487127.1:0-534 GCF_002814215.2 Seriola lalandi dorsalis | reverse complement strand
GCTTGGGTGACCCAGGAAAAAGTACCAACCACCATCATAATTTACTTTATAATTTACTACAAGTGACATGGGAAATGTTATCAAACATTTAATTAATTTATTGTGTACCCTAATAAGATACACATTAAAGTGAAAAGGGAACAGCACAAGGATTGATGAAATGCAAACCTTAAAGAAAGGATTGATAAATTGAAATTAAATATTCCATGAAGAACCCCATCCCTAACCATATATATATATATATATATACTGCATATTAAAGTTTTGAGAAGATATACACTTAATCTGTATAAATCACATTTTCTCAATCACTTCATAGAAAGAGAGAACTTTATGAGCAACAGTGTACATACAGTATATACTGTATGTATGAAGAGTCAGTAGAGGGGTCGTCATCTCTTTACTTTGATTCCTATTTGAATGTCATCACATTCTGTCTCTTTTTTTGTCATCGTGCCAATGTACCAAATGTTGCTCGGAAGATCACTTCTGAATGCAAAGTCTGCATTTAACTGACAGTGATCAACTTCACAA
>NW_019487125.1:0-694 GCF_002814215.2 Seriola lalandi dorsalis | reverse complement strand
TCTCTCTCTCTCTCTCCAGTGTTCCCACCTTCCAGGGTCTTCCAGAGGAAACTCTCAGTAAACTGGCCGACGTCATGGAAGAGGTGAGACCGTCACCTACAACACGTCTCCATGGTGATTTCCCCACATGTTCAGCAGGGTTGACCCCCCCCCCCCCCCCCCCACCCACTTTACAGATCCCTCCAGACACGTATCAATGATTTTACTGCTGCTCCAGAATATTTCCATCACAACACACACACATCTGTACAGAACATCAGTCTCCTTGTTCCTGGTCAACCTTGTTGAAAATACTGCAACATGATTGGTTCCAAGCTAGTTGTGATGTCATAAATCATCTGTGTATTGAACTGGGGTTAAAGGTGAAGCTCAGAGAAACTTTATCTGTCTCAGTTCAGGAGCCGCCTCCTCCTCCTCCTCCTCCTCCTCCTCCTCCTCCTCCTCCTCTTTCTCCTCCTCCTTCTTCTTCTTCTTCTCCTCCTCCTTCTTCTTCTTCTTCTTCTTCTTCTTCTTCCCTTTGACGTCAGACTATGACACTTGTTACTCTACTGCCCCCATCAGTCCTGGAGGACTAACATCTCCAGTACTGACGTCATCAATCCACTTAGTGCCAAACTATCGGTTCTCATGACGCCTGAACTCACCACGTCTTCCTCTGTGGTGGAGTCAGTTTCTTCTTCTGTGGTCTTTGACT
>NW_019487124.1:0-534 GCF_002814215.2 Seriola lalandi dorsalis | reverse complement strand
ACACACACACACACACACACACACACACACACACACACTCACACACACACACACACACACACACACGCACACAGTACATCAAACTGAAGTGAAGTAAAACACAAATGAAAGATGAATTCTTCACGTGTCTCTCTTCTCTGGAGGATTTTCCAGCATCAGACGTTTAATAGATTTTAATAATAGTTTTGAAGAGTCACAGAAATTTATAAACCCTCCATAAAACAGTCTTCAGAGCCGGCCGCCCTTCACATCCAGCTGTTGCTACGTTGAAGGCCGTCCAAGAACTGACACTGACGCTGCTGACAGAAAATCAAACACGGTCACCATGACGATGACGACGTGAATTTGGCCGAAGACGTTAACAATAAACTTGGCAACTACCTGATGTCAGAAAGTCCTTGAACAATGACAATGAACTTGGCTGGATGTCAGCAGCGATGCATCATCCAGGACAGAGTTTCATCCACTCATTACTTTAATTATGTCTCATCTTCATCACTGAGGTGATTAAATGTGGCGACACTGAGCTCACTG
>NW_019487123.1:0-534 GCF_002814215.2 Seriola lalandi dorsalis | reverse complement strand
TAGAAACTTAATATTTTAGTGCTTTCTTTTAATAAATGATGTGTATTAAATCATGTCATCAGCATTTCCAGCTGGTTTTCTCGGCTCGTCTCTACATGACTGTATAAATAAAGTTATATTCATGTAAATCAAACATCATTATTGTATTTCCCAAGACTCCAGAAGGGTTTAGGTCTCTTTACACTGATATACATACCATACTCAAACCTACTAAAACACATGTGGCCTTCTGGTCAGCAGTATTGTGATTTGAAGATAGTAAAATAAAATGTGCAAAATGACTGCTAAGATCCTTTCGGTGAGTCTTTCTACTTCAACGCCTGATATGTGACTGTATATTAAATCTACAGGAGTGCTGTGGTCTGACCTTTCTCTCAGGTCTTCTGCACATTCATCACAGGGGAAGAACTTGGAGAAGAGGTTGATGAACTGCCCCATCTCCTGCTGCTGGGTGGAAGACGGACGGTCGGGGTAATACGCTGCCATGGTGTGCAGAAAGGACCAGGTGTTTCGCCCCAGCTCTCCCCTGTCCAG
>NW_019487122.1:0-534 GCF_002814215.2 Seriola lalandi dorsalis | reverse complement strand
GTGTGTGTGTGTGTGGAAAAACTTTAATATCTTTTATTTCAACTCATGAAAAAATGGAAGCTAAAACAAAAGTGTTTATATTTTTGTTCAGTGTGTTTATGAGAAAAAGAAATATATAAAAAAATCTGTGGTTACAGTAAATGTAAGATGATCAAAGCTCACTGTTGTGTGTGTGTGTGTGCGTGTGTGTGTGTGTGTGTTGAAGTGGAAACACTGCATCAGGTGGAAGTAAGTTCTTTTTTAAAATAAGTTTATTGATACAGTTTAATTTGCAACTCAGTTCATAAATACAAACTGTTTACAGAAAGTATAATAAATTTAAAGAGAGTTCACTGACATAACTCGTTGCATTATCACAATGCGTCCTATTTCCATTTGTTTTGCATAGAATGTGTGAGGATCCTCTTTGCGTACATCGTGGTACAAACAGAAGAAAACGAGAACATCCCTTCAGTCAGTCTTCACAAAAATCACAAATCAAATTCTCACTCTCACAAATCTCAGATTCACAGAAGCTCAACTCAAGCAAACACT
>NW_019487121.1:0-534 GCF_002814215.2 Seriola lalandi dorsalis | reverse complement strand
GCAGCTCCTGGTTATTCCTTGGATTAGCGCTTGGATTTCAGCTCTGGTTTAAAATGTTTTGAATGATTTGAAGATTCAGCGTCAGATCTGTGGCCGTGTCGGTAACGGCCTCTTCCTCACCTTGAAACACTGTGTGTGGCGAACGAGAGAGACCGGAGGTATTCAAAGGGTTTTAGTGAGTAACTACAACTCGTGATTTATTCACATTAGAATTTAAATGACGTGAACAATCTGAATGAAGCAGGAAACAGGAACGTGTTGTTGTTGTCCATAGTTAGTATTTGCATGAATTACAAACACGTTTATTTCCTGTACATTCGTACATGTAAATACACTGAGAACATATATGAATGAATATTAAAGTCAGGGGGCGTTTGAGGCAATAACTGTCATTAAAATGGCCGACTGCGATGGCAGGATCCAAATCACTGACAAAAGTTTCCATTGTCAACGTGCAGCTTGCTCGCTCTGAGGTGGTTGGTGTTTCCTGTACGCTGTGTGTGTGTGTGTGTGTGTGTGTGTGTGTGTGTGTGT
>NW_019487120.1:0-534 GCF_002814215.2 Seriola lalandi dorsalis | reverse complement strand
ATCCATCCAGTTCACACGTGGATCAGAAAAACATTATTGTGGATGTTGTGTTTTTACCCTTCTGTGTTTGTTTGATTGTTTATTTATGGGAGATAAGACATGTTGCAGGAGTGGGCTCAACCGCTGATTTGCATCCAACACAAATACACCAGACAAAATAGATAAACATAACATTATACACAGAAAGTCAAAATGAATATTATAACTAAAATGGAATAATAGTGTATCACAATACAAACCCCAAACAATCCAGTGAAACTGTTATAAAATATTACAACCAAATCAGGGTGAATGTATGAAAGTCTTCAAGAACTGTTACTGAATATACAGCAGATTTTGAGTATGATTAAAGTTTGACTTTCAAAGTTCAAAGTTGACATTTTGATCCAGTGCCTCACTCGGCTGTAAACCGAGCTGTGCCTCCTTCATCGTTTTCGTTGAGGAATATTTGAACATGTTTATCGACTCTCGCCGCTTCACCACCTTCCCGTCTTATTTCAAGCTGGCATATCAGGCCGACAGCCAGCGTCAGTG
>NW_019487119.1:0-534 GCF_002814215.2 Seriola lalandi dorsalis | reverse complement strand
TTTTTTTTTTTTTTTTTAAGAGACCCCTAGAGGCAGAAGTTACAGACTGTGGGTTTAACTGTATTTTTATTTTTCTAATAAATGTTGGCCCTGACAATTAGGGTTCCAAACGTGAGTATAAATGGGGAGCAGCTCCTTCCCTGTCCGTCTCATGTGGACTCCAGAGTAAAGATGTCCTGTTCTATCACTGTACATGGTTTGTTTGTGTAACATGAACTTTATTATATCTACAGGTTTTATATTTATCAAGACAGTTTACACAGTTCAAAGTATAAGACTGTGTTATTCTATATTTTTCTTATGGTCAACAAATCCGTCAAATAACCGGCAATGTGTTGGCTGTTCTTAACACTTCCTGACTTCCACACTGACTTCCCTGCTGAGGTTCTCACCGTCACAACAGTCTCAGAAACAGAACGACTCGTCCAGAGTGATCTCCGAAGGGACCAGACACTGTTTCAGATGCCGTTGTTGGTTTGGTTAATCCCCCCCCCCCACTGTAATGTGCAAACGCAAACGTGTTAATGCACATTC
>NW_019487118.1:0-534 GCF_002814215.2 Seriola lalandi dorsalis | reverse complement strand
CCCACCCTCATGCCTCTCACCGCACTCTCACTTTCGCTTCAAAGGAAAGGTTTCTGCGGCGCTTTGTGTTAAAGGTCGACGGGTCGCTGGCAGACACAAGATGAAAGGAGGCATGAGGACGGAAATCAGCTGCTCTGACCTGTTCTGACCCAAATTCGGCGTCACGTCATCACTTCATGTTTCACAGAAACTAATTCTCCTGCTTAGAAATGAAAACTAGATCAGGAACGCTAACTTGCTAGTTAAAGTCAAACTTAACACGGTTAGTCGATCGATAGAGAATTAACAGAGAAGAATTTGATAATCAATTAATAGTTTAAACGATAAGTCTGGTGATAGTCTACATTTTTATAATGGTCAGTCCCTCACACACCGTCCTGCTGCCCCAAATATTCACCTGAGCACCCAATGTGGATTAATCCGCTGCTGAAAATAGTCCCCAAAAATGCACTATTAAACTACAGCGACCAATTGTTTTTCAAATGTCCCCTAAACGCCTCACATGCAGATCATTGGTAGACGCTACAATTTACA
>NW_019487117.1:0-534 GCF_002814215.2 Seriola lalandi dorsalis | reverse complement strand
ATAGATAGATAGATAGATAGATAGATAGATAGATAGATAGATAGATAGATAGATAGATAGATAGATAGAAATGAGTGGCTAGTCATTGCTGAATTGATGCTGTAATTTCAGCACCATGGAGAGCGACCAGCAGAAAAGCAGTTAGTTTGTTTCCTCGGCTGAAAAACCCTGTGATAAAATTACAGAAGTGTTTTTTGTTCACTGCTTATTGAAGTGAGTTTTGAATGCAAGAACTTGAACAACCACACCATGACAGTGTCTATATGTTAAATATTGCTGACAGAGTCTAATGAATGCAAACACTTTGCCCTGCTTTTCCTGTCACTTGGACTTCTCAAATCAAGAGAGCTTGGTTTACGTTAAGTTAACCAACCAAGTGTTTGTAGGGTTGTAGTGGTGGCAGGAGTTACAGTAATAGTACATAACGTTATATGAAAAATAATAGGCCAGTTTAATATATTTCCTCATTTGTGTTCTAGCATTCATAATGAAAAAAGAGAAGTGAATATGTGACAAGCCTGTGTGTGTGTGTGT
>NW_019487116.1:0-534 GCF_002814215.2 Seriola lalandi dorsalis | reverse complement strand
GATCCCAAATATTAGCATGTTACAGTGGCGGACTGTAAATAATGATGCAGGAAAGTGAGCGCTCAGTGCAGACCTGTCACCCAGCTGACATTCCCTCATGTGTAGTCGTGCTGAGAAATGATTTTCCAGCTTTATCTGTAGTCATGCAGTAAGGAACATTATAATCACAAGCCTGTGCTTGACTGAATACTAATATGAAGCAATTGCATCCCACTGTCTCAGAGTTACATTAAAAGTCAAGTGTAAAATCTCATACCGATTTGCATATTATTTAATCAACTTTCTGTTCTCCCGCCTCTGAGCCCTTCTTAAGCAATGTGAGGCATTTTAGTGTGTGTGTGTGTGTGTGTGCGTGTGCGTGTGTGATATAATATTCCCTGCATTTCTTTCTCAGAATGATCAGCCAAAGCTATTTGAGGAAGCACTTTAATGTCTGTTTCAGAGCAATAATTTAAAGCACACAGTGTTCTCATGGAGGCCAACACATACTGTTTGAAGAAGCTGTAAAAAGTTAATCAGAAAAGAAACTGAGTT
>NW_019487115.1:0-534 GCF_002814215.2 Seriola lalandi dorsalis | reverse complement strand
TGTGTGTGTGTGTGTGTGTGTGTGTGTGTGTGTGTGTGTGTGTGTGTGTGTGTGTGTGTGTGTGATGTGTGCGTGTCTGTGTCTGTGTGTGTGTGTTCTGGGGTCTTAGACAAACAAAGGCAGGGGTCCTGTTGACGAACCAATTAAAAAGCAGGAAGAATGGGGGAGGACAAACGGGCCCAGCATGCTTTGCCCATCACTCAAATTAGAGATGGCAAGCGGAGTAAAAACAATCAGGTTGTTATGAAGCTCTTTTCGTGTTGGTACAGTTAACAAGTGTTCCAGGAAGATCCTACACAAATTAATAGCTGTGCATCCATGCATGAAAATAACTGATTTTAAGTATTATTTATGCAATACTTTTCATTCGAGCCTCAGTTCCAGAGAAATCATATTTGACATGGAAAAAGACTTCCTCTTAGTGCCAGACAATGTTTCTAGCACTTGGATTTGTTCTTTACAACGTGTTCTGTTTGCTTGCAACTTGAGTTCTTTCCAGGAGCACATCAAAAAAGCATGCACTTAATTTGTGTT
>NW_019487114.1:0-534 GCF_002814215.2 Seriola lalandi dorsalis | reverse complement strand
GGTGTGCAAAGGTGCAAAAGCAGGCAGGCTTTGAAATCCTCTGTCAAACTCTCTTTTCATTTTGGCACAACTGCTTATGCTTCTGCACAGGGTGCAACACCAGAACTGCTTCTGGGTTTTTTATCCATGGATAAAGGAACCTCTGAGTAACCAAAAGCATCAGTATTTATCCTCTGAGGAACCGGAAGCACGATTATTTATCCTCTGAGGAACCTAAAGTATCAGTATTTATCCTCGGAGGGACCAAAAACATCATTATTTATCCTGTGAGGAACTAAAAGAATCAGTATTTATCCTCTGAGGAACCAAAAGCAAAAATCAAAAGCAGTTCCATAACAGTTTTCAACCATGTCCTCAATTTCACATGTTGACTATTTGTGCTCCATCCATATTCTAGGCTTTGCCCTAGTCGTGTTATTGTCATGGACTTATTGCTTTTATAATTTCTTTGTCTTTTTGTCTTGGTCTTTGTGTCTGTGAAGCTTCTCAGTTGTCCAGTTCATGATGTTTCTAAGTGCCGTACGAGTGCAGCTG
>NW_019487113.1:0-534 GCF_002814215.2 Seriola lalandi dorsalis | reverse complement strand
ACTAAACACATTGTCCCCTGGTGAACGTGTGTGGTATGTATGTATACTGTGTGTGTGTGCGTGTGTGTGTGTGTGCGTGTGCGTGTGTAAGTGTAGTGAAGCCTCACACAAAGCTCAGAGGCGTTAAGACCAGACGGGCCCCCTGCCTGTGTGGATTTCAGGGCCACACTTCACAGCTGTGTGTCTGATCAATCTGTTGATCTGTGCTGAATTTACAGCCTTCAGTCATCCACCTGAGTCCAGCCTCCAGGTGTGACCTGTGTCCAGGTGCTTTGGCAACATAGGTTTGTGATCTGTCGTACCAATAAAACTCATTTGAATTTGAATTTGAATTTGACAGACAGAGCTTAATGATCCCTCCATCCTGCAGTCATTCCAACATTCCAGTGTTTTCCCCGTCTGACTTTCCGTGCGACTCAACCATTAACGAACTTTTGTTCCAACTGGAACAGACGATAGAACTGGAACCTCTCAGAGCGAGTGACTCCACTGGCCTGGCTTCATCGCGAGCTTCCAGCTGCCTCTCACAGTCTC
>NW_019487112.1:0-534 GCF_002814215.2 Seriola lalandi dorsalis | reverse complement strand
GGAGGGGGGGCGGAGGGGGGCTCTGGTTATCGCTGCGCCTCCTGAGCGATAGTCCTCCAGCAGCAGGGACCTCGCAGGATGAAAAACAGGAGGAAATACAAGCCTCTCATGACTCGTTCTCTCTTTGTCTCTGTCATTGTCCATTTCTCTGTGTCTGATGAAATGATCCTTCTTCATCTCTCTGTCGCTTTCTTTCTGCCTCCATCTTTACATCCCCCTCCGTCACTTCATTCCTCCAGCGCTTTTCGAAATAAAGACAAAACCTTCGTTGCCATTCTGTCCATCTCCTCTCTCCTTCATCCCTCCATCTATCCGTCCACCCTGTCAGCCTGCTGGGACACAGACTGAGCGATGAATACATTTTCTCGCCGTTTCCCTCCATATTTATCCCTCTTGTCTTCCTCCTCCACGCCTCAGTCTTCCTCCTTATTCTTCCTGCTCTCCCCTAAAATACATACAGTATGTCTCCATCTGTGTGCTTATAAAACTCCACATGTATCTGTTATTATTTATGTTTCCCGTTTCTCTGCTTCA
>NW_019487110.1:0-534 GCF_002814215.2 Seriola lalandi dorsalis | reverse complement strand
ATATATATATATATATATATATATATACACATACATACTGTAGGCTGTCATAACAGATAATAGACATCCAAATTTTGCTTTTTAACCGTTCACCTACAACTGGAATAACTTGCAGGTTAATGTGAGCTTATCCTCATTTTTATCCACAGGGCATTTTAAAAGTTTCATTTCATCTTGTTTCACTTCTAGCTGTTCTTGTTTTAGCTGACTCATTTGCTTTAAAATTTTAATTGCTATGTTTATTCCTTGGGTTTAACGTTTAATTATTTTTTATTATTTTTTACTATGTGTTGCCATTTTCCCCACATGCAAATGAGATAAATACAGGCACATCAATAGATGTTGATATTATAAACAGTAGGGTCCAAAAGTCTGAGACCACGTTCCCAGAATGAGAAGATAGACATGTTTAAAATTAATAATAAACTATATAAGAAAAACATTTCTAAGCATTTGCCATTGCTGTTTTAATAAAAAAAATGTATTTAAATATGAAAGAAATTCTTCACCATGTATTTCATATATGTAATAAAC
>NW_019487109.1:0-534 GCF_002814215.2 Seriola lalandi dorsalis | reverse complement strand
GGCAATATCAGTGTGGTTTCATTCTGCTCAGTCAGGGTTAATTTTTCTTTTAATACAGACATGAGCTGCTGACAAACAGCGGTGAGACAACACACGTACTCAGCCTCGAGGCTCTAGCGTCAACTAAACTGCATCTCACTTCAAGTGAGCTAAAGTAAAAAGCATCGTCAGCTAGCTTAAGTAACCCGAAATGCACTAAACTCAACATCAAGACTCTGGATGGCACGAGCAGCCAGGTGAAAACGCGGCACGAAAACCCATTAAGAAGTCGAACATTTTTACTCTCAACTCTTGAAAAACTCTCTCCTTTGAATGAACTTCGGATCAAATCGAAAGGTCTTCGCAGAGGTGAAGTTTTCGGCTCAAAAACAACGTCTATTACCTTTTTCATTTAAGGGAAGAGACAATTAACCTTCCCGTATACGGTGTGGCGACTGCCAGGAGGGTTTCAGGTTGTAAGGTTTCATTAGTTGCAATTTTTTACTATTAAACGAAGTTTTTGTGTCTTACCTGGCAGGTTTCAACGTCCCGGAG
>NW_019487108.1:0-534 GCF_002814215.2 Seriola lalandi dorsalis | reverse complement strand
GGCAATATCAGTGTGGTTTCATTCTGCTCAGTCAGGGTTAATTTTTCTTTTAATACAGACATGAGCTGCTGACAAACAGCGGTGAGACAACACACGTACTCAGCCTCGAGGCTCTAGCGTCAACTAAACTGCATCTCACTTCAAGTGAGCTAAAGTAAAAAGCATCGTCAGCTAGCTTAAGTAACCCGAAATGCACTAAACTCAACATCAAGACTCTGGATGGCACGAGCAGCCAGGTGAAAACGCGGCACGAAAACCCACTAAGAAGTCGAACATTTTTACTCTCAACTCTTGAAAAACTCTCTCCTTTGAATGAACTTCGGATCAAATCGAAAGGTCTTCGCAGAGGTGAAGTTTTCGGCTCAAAAACAACGTCTATTACCTTTTTCATTTAAGGGAAGAGACAATTAACCTTCCCGTATACGGTGTGGCGACTGCCAGGAGGGTTTCAGGTTGTAAGGTTTCATTAGTTGCAATTTTTTACTATTAAACGAAGTTTTTGTGTCTTACCTGGCAGGTTTCAACGTCCCGGAG
>NW_019487107.1:0-606 GCF_002814215.2 Seriola lalandi dorsalis | reverse complement strand
ACACACACACACACACACACACACACACACACACACACACACACACACACACACACACACACACACACACACACACACACACACACACACACACACACACACACAAACATGCAGACACACAAGATTTCTACTGCTTCTGAGCAGAAACTGAATCAGCGCCATTATTACAATGTTCAATTTCCTCACCTGGCAAACAATTTAAAGTTAAAATTTGAATCTGATGTTTTTGATCAAGACTCATTTGTCTTCAAAATATAAATTCAACTAAAATTGACAGTTGTTACACTTTGAATAGAATCAACAGTTGTGATGAAAGATTGCTGGGAAAGGTTTTAAAATAACTGATTTATGGAAACATTCAAAATCCACCGTTTTACTAATATTTGAATGTGTTCATATTAAATGTTTAATTGTTTAATAATACTTCATTTATACTGTATGTGTGAAGATAGGTGTTCAGGTCCTGTACAGATATGACACTGGCTTATTTATCATAACTTATGAAGTGTACAACTCATAATAATAATACTGTAAAATAGATTTTGCAATATGTTACAATACATACAATATGTTTATAGTGACTTTCTTGCCCAGAAAGCAGTGCTG
>NW_019487106.1:0-637 GCF_002814215.2 Seriola lalandi dorsalis | reverse complement strand
GGGGGGGAGGGGGGTGTTATAATGGTTTAGGATAACAACACAAGGGGGTTATCATTTCAAAAAGGTTACGACATCTACATGTTCTGGTGAATTGAATCCTCTCTGGGGGGGGGGGGCTGTTATGGTCGTCAGGTGAGGATAAAGAGAAGTTTATCACCTTGGGCTCTTTCCAGCAGAGATTTTGGGCAGATTGTTGGGTGTGTTTTTCTTTTTCTTCCTCTCTTTAGGTGAGAAAACTGTCAGAACACCTCAACCATAACTACCAAAATTGGTTAAAGTAATCCAAATTGTGTGTTATTGAGCAGGCCTTACAGAAAATGACACCCAGGGGAGAAGCCACATTCCCCGCACTTGGACAAACATGTCCAAAACACTGAGCAGCGAGATAAAAAAAAAAACGCTTTGACGCATATTTATTATTTCACTTTAAAACCATGTCTGCATTTAAGTATTTTGTAGTAAACAAACAAATGACATTTTTAAAGTTTTTTACACTGTTAGCTGTGGGCTCGCGCATTTCGGTGGGAAATACCTGGCGAGCTCTTGCGGAAGTTGAATTTTTTACTGGACTTAAGTGCAGTTTTGTGCAGAAGCTGTGGAGCCGAATTAAACAGTGGCTGCTAATGATTTTTTTTTT
>NW_019487105.1:0-534 GCF_002814215.2 Seriola lalandi dorsalis | reverse complement strand
AAGAAGGATTAAATACTTACGTGTGTTCCAGTAAAAAATAGGTCACAATTTCCCACTTGTCCAACACTTTAATTTAATATACCTCAAAAAGTAATGACCAAATTTCTATTAGCTTGCTAACTATAGCATGCTAACGTTATTAACGACAGCCATAAACACATGATGATGCTGTTAGCATTAAGCTGACAAGCCAAGGCAGCTAAGGCTAATTACAGTCATGTTTTAAAGGGACAACTGTACAAAGGATTTCAACACAGTCAACCACAACTGTCGAGCTAAACAACAAGCATTTACAACTCTCTCCACTCTCCATCTCCATCGAACCATTAACATTTTTTGACTGACTCAAACTGACACTCCTGAGTCATTACAACATCTTTCAACTCCTCTTTAGCTCTAACTGTAATACGTGCAGAGTTACACTTTATTCTGCACACACACACACACACACACACACATACACACACACACACACACACTGGTGAGGCGTAAATCAAATTGCAAGCCCTCAGATGAGACTGCTTTACTTAGTTT
>NW_019487104.1:0-534 GCF_002814215.2 Seriola lalandi dorsalis | reverse complement strand
ACACACACACACACACACACACACACACACTCGCTGAGTTATGTGCTGTGGAAGTTGGCTGGGCGGTGCGAAGGCTGGACATGAAAAGCCACAGCAATGTCACAGCAGCTCGTCAAGGAAGGGGACGACCGAGTGACAGAGAGACACTGACACAGAACGGAGGGTCGGTGTGTTTCACTGACTGTATGCATGCGGTACAGTGTGTGTGTGTGTGTGTGTGTGTGTGTGGGTGTGCGTACGTGCGTGCACGGCAGACAGCTGGTGAGAATCTCTCAAAAACGTCAGCTCCGCTTGTTCGCCTTGTGATGGGCAGCGGTTGGCATGGCAACCGTGTACATAGAGACTCAGCAGACGAACGGTTAAACTGAACAGAGCAGGAACAGTTCAGTGTAACACCCTACTCAACAAACAAATCCCTTTTTGTTCAAACCTGTGCACATGATACACATGGTCCACTTTTACACACACATACATACACACACACGCAGACGCACACGCACACACACACACACACACACACACACACACACACAC
>NW_019487103.1:0-535 GCF_002814215.2 Seriola lalandi dorsalis | reverse complement strand
GCTCCTGGTCTCTGAACCAGCTCCTGGTCTATGAGTTGCTCCTGGTCTCTGAACCAGCTCCTGGTCTATGAGCAGCGTGTGGTTCTTCTATATGTGGCCCCGAACTGCGAGACCAGGGGCCTCCTCTCCTCTCCTTGTTTCCTCTCCTCATTTCCTCTCCTCTCCTCTCTCGTTTCCTCTCCTCTCATCTCCTCTCCTCTCCTCTCTCCTCTCATCTCCTTATTTCCTCTCCTTTTCTCCTCTCCTCTCCTCTCCTTGTCACCTCATCTCATCTCCTCTAAATGAGCAGCTGTTTTTCTTCTGGATCAGAAAGCATGGAGGTCTCACTAAACAAGTGAAACACAAACGTTAGCTCAAACACTAATCCGATTTCTAATGGAGGGAATTATTTCCATACAATTTGAACATCCATTTTGAGTTGTGAGGGGCCACTGACTGTTCTGGCCACCGTGGCCAAACCTCACTAATTAAGATTATGAGTAGTATTTGATACAGAGACATGGTGTGTGAGCTGAACCAAACAAAACTGCAGCGG
>NW_019487101.1:0-535 GCF_002814215.2 Seriola lalandi dorsalis | reverse complement strand
ATGCCTTACTATACTATGACATTTTTTGACATTTTTATGCCTTACTATACTATGACGTTTTTGAAATTGTTTTTTCTTACTATACTATGACATTTTCATGCCTTACTATACTATGACGTTTTTTGAAAATTTTTTGCCTTACTATACTATTACATTTTTATGCCTTACTATACTATGACATTTTTTGACATTTTCATGCCTTACTATACTATGACGTTTTTGACATTTTTTTGCCTTACTATACTATGACATTTTAATGCCTTACTATACTATGATGTTTTTGAATTTTTTTTGCCTTACTATATTATGACATTTTTATTCCTTACTATACTATGACATTTTTTGAAATTTTTAAGCCTTACTATACTATGACGTTTTTGACATTTTTTTCCCTTACTATACTATGACATTTTCATGCCTTACTATACTATGACGTTTTCATGCCTTAATATATATGACGTTTTTTTGAAATTTTTTTGCCTTACTATACTATTACATTTTAATGCCTTACTATACTATGACGTTTTTTGAAATT
>NW_019487100.1:0-535 GCF_002814215.2 Seriola lalandi dorsalis | reverse complement strand
AAATCACCTGTACTTTAAAACAAACTTCCTTTTAGTTCTTGGCTAACTGTGTCATTAATGCCCAACAGTACCAGGAACCTGTATTTAGTATCACCTCTTTAGGAGTGCTGAAATGTAGTTCCAGGAAGTCCAGGTCCCTAAAGCGGAGGGAGTATAGTGGAAACAAAAGCAAAACCTGTGACAGTGGCGGCACATTAAGTTACAGGTTGTGAAGTTCCTGTTGTGGGAAAGGCCTAAACGTGTGTTTCTTTCTCATTGTGCCTCACAGTGTTTTTAATGCTGGCGCTGCTCACACAGCCTGACAACATGATATTAACTGGCTCAGGTCAGTGATGGAAGTTGGATTTGCTGGGATGCAAATGCAAATTAAATCTGATTTGAAGTTCATATTCCGCAGAGTTTGTTCTTTTGGTTCTTGTAAAACAATAAAAATGTGGGTCAGTGCTGTTCACTCTGAGCAGAAAATCTGACACATTTTTACCTTCAGTGTGAACGGAGCCTCAGACACCTTCATCAGATTTGAATCCAGCTGCTC
>NW_019487098.1:0-535 GCF_002814215.2 Seriola lalandi dorsalis | reverse complement strand
TTAGTGAGTGTTTGTGACCGTTCACCTGCTGACGTGCTGCAGTCACTGTAGTGTCTCATGCTTCTGAGTGTGCCGAATAGTTGGCAGTATAGTTGGCGGTCTGGTACCTTCACTTCCTTATTTGGGTGGCAAGCTAGGAGGCAAGTCCGCAGGTATGCTGTTGTTGTAGTGTAAGACAGATGCAAATACTTCTACACGTTGCTTCTCAGATGCTTGTTGTGATTTGCCGCTCAGGGGGGCTTTGCTCGCTGGTGTCTTCTTTTTACATAACATTACAAGCTACTTAATTTAGTCAGAGGTCAATAGGTCATGCCAAAGTAACGAACGTTAAGAATTTTAATGGAAAGTGACGGCCCTATCACTGCCCGCCTGGATGATAGAGACGTGTCGTGCTGATAGAAAGCAGCAGGTCTGAGAACTGATTTCCAAGCTTTGAGATTATGTAAGGTCACAGCTCTTTCTAGTGTGTGTGTGTGTGTGTGTGCGTGTGTGTGTGTGTGTGTGTGTGTGTGTGTGTGTGTGTGTGTGTGTGTGT
>NW_019487097.1:0-535 GCF_002814215.2 Seriola lalandi dorsalis | reverse complement strand
TGTTTCTGGCTTCGTGACATCTGTCCTCTGATTTTATGAATGTTTATTTGTTCACTGGGCTGTAAACGCCGGAGCTGGCTGCTGAACCACCTGCGTTTGTCTCCTCCAGCCTCCCTCGTCGCGTCTCCTCAGGGAGGTCAGAGAAGGAGTCGGCTGTCCAAACACCACCTGTCCCCCATCCACTCCTCCATCAGCTGTAAAAGGTACGCAAATCCAACGCACCTGACTCAAAATATTTCCAAAATAAAAGTCCTCCACCTGGATCAAATGCTGCCTTGTTTATTCTTTTCCAGTGAGGTAGCTACAGGTGAGGCCACCAGGGGGCGCTGCTCCCTAAGACATACTTTTTTCTAATATTTTGATCCTGTTTATTTGTGTGTGAAGACACTGTAGTTTGATCTGGTGAATATAAAATGTGCAGGACGTGTTAACAGGTTACAACACGTAGAGTCACAAGTGTGGTTCTTTAGATTTCCTCTGCAGTTACATGGAACCTCTCTCTCTCTCTCTCTCTCTCTCTCTCTCTCTCTCTCTC
>NW_019487096.1:0-535 GCF_002814215.2 Seriola lalandi dorsalis | reverse complement strand
AAGATATGTTCAACCTGCTGAGAGCACTATATCAAAGTGTGAAACATGGCACTTCCTGTTTCCAAAAGGGGGCACTATGAGTATCACTGAATATGAGCATACGAGTTTGTTCAGGGTGGGACTTTTATCAAACACAGAAAGTTTGAGGCAGTTTGGACAATTTGTGTTGGAATGAGAGCGAGTTGATTTTTCATGACGAGGGATCGAAATTCACCACGTCATCAGGGGGTTCTACAGCTAAAATTCAAAGCTTCGCAATTACCTTCACAAAGGTCTTAAGATGACACTCAGCAACCATCATGTCGATCTGATGAATTCACTAGGAGGAGTTTGTTACAGTATGTGACACCCTCAATTATGCAGAACTTTAAGCTTTAATAAAATAGGTGAGTTATATAAAGTAAATTAAAGTTGGACATTTTAACATGGGAGTCTATGGGGATTGACTCACCGTTGGAGCCGGACTCTAGTGGTCATTAGAGGAACTGCAGGTTTTGGTTCTTCTGTGTTGGCTTCATGCTTCAGCTTGGAGATT
>NW_019487095.1:0-535 GCF_002814215.2 Seriola lalandi dorsalis | reverse complement strand
GCAAGCACCCTCTCCCACACAAATACTCCCTCCTTTCTCACTTCCATCCTACACCCAATCCCATCTGTGCCACATTCATTTTCATTGCCTTAATGAACATAATAAATATATCTCCTCTCTATTGATGAATGCTATTTGACAGCCATGGGGGTGGCAAGCAGGAGAGGATGGGCCCTTGATTGGAGTGTAATCATTGTTAAAGGCCCAGCATGAATAACGTATTCAGATTCAAGGAGAGACATAACACACACACACGCATAAACGCACACACAGACACACACAGGTGTCTGGGCCCACGGGGTGTTTCATTCACAACTTGGCACTCCTGCTGTTATTATCATCATCAGCTTTGTTCGGGCTAGATTGTGTGTGAAAGAGTGAAACATGGTGGGCAACGCTTTTGTTGTATGTGAACGCTTAACTCTGATCAGCTGGTGGATGCACACAAATGTATGCACTTACACTGTGTGTATGGTCACACATGCTCACACACACTCACACACACACACACACACACACACACACACACACACAC
>NW_019487094.1:0-535 GCF_002814215.2 Seriola lalandi dorsalis | reverse complement strand
GCCAAATATTTAATAAAACTCATGTATCTACATTAAGTTAGTGATAAAAGATTAGCTGTCTCAGCTAAAGTGCTGTTTAATGTCCTACACTATATAGGATATATCTAAAAACCATTACACATGTCTAATACCATACTTTGAACTAAACCACATCTCACATAAGATACTCTCCATTTCATGACCAAAACAAATCTCAGTGACTTGCTGTGGAATCTTTTGAATCCACACCCAAACCACGAGCCGAGCAACAAGATGTATGTGAAAAGATTTTTTACAGCGTAGGCCTGTATACCAAGCAATGGCACAGCATGTCTGGCAGTCATGCAGGGCACAACCACCAAAAAGCTCTGTTCTCCTGTTCCACTGCCAAACCATAATAACAGCAATAAGGTTGGGGAGGCTCGTTAACCTTAATCTAGGAATTACACTGTGGCACCAGGGAGAAGAGGACAGGGCTGGTGCTGCTTTGAACTACACACACACACACACACACACACACACACACACAGAGAGAGAGAGAGAGAGAGAGAGGTGG
>NW_019487093.1:0-535 GCF_002814215.2 Seriola lalandi dorsalis | reverse complement strand
TATTTACATTATTCATCATCCTCATCTAATTGGACCACTCCAAGTGATGATATGAGTCTAATTAGGCAAAGTGTGTGTAGGCGGAGCTTGGCAGTGTACAGGGTTTAAGGAAATTACATTTTTGTTCCTTTGTGCCTTTATTGTTTTTACTTGGTTATTCCTCTTTCTTATTATTTTTAATAAGTAAAGGAATAATAAAGTATAGTTTCAAACAAACAGGCTTGTGTAAACTAGAGTTATGTCAGCAGGTTCAAGATGCTGGCTGGTCATTTATGTGAAAGTAGGTCTGCTGTGAGCATAATGTGACATTGTTCCTCAAGGAGGAAATGTGATAACAGTACTCAATTAGACTATTGATGAAATAAAAACCTGTTATAAAAAGTACATAGTGGAAAAACCATGTCAGTTTCTAAATGTAACGTAATGACACTATACCTCTAACCACAATTTATCGTAACCTCTTTCATAACAATGCTTAATAACTAATGTTTGATTTGTTGAGATGAATCTAAAGCAAATCTTCTGGAAAAGCAAA
>NW_019487092.1:0-535 GCF_002814215.2 Seriola lalandi dorsalis | reverse complement strand
GGGGCTATTGTAATACCATTTCAAGACATCTGTTCCTTTCTTCTATTCAGATCGACCCTCCCACCCCCTCCACAAACACTAACACACTCTTTCATGTCCCTCTACAATGACATAAACACTTCTAGCATCAGCACCACTGTGGCTGAGAAAACCAGGATTGTTTCTTCCCTTCAAGAGACATCAGAAATCCCAAACCAGAAACTTTTTTATCCTGAGCTCAGTCCTCTGTCTCCCTCCTGTGGTGTGGAGTGGGACTGTCACATCCTGTACGTGGCATCAGCACGGGGTGTGCCTAGTTTGGGAGAGAAAAGAGGAGGAAAAAAAAAAACCGTTCAGCTTCTTTTATTTCAAAGAGCGTTTAAGCTCTGCTGCCCACATCACGTGTGAGTCGGACACACCCACACATACACACACACACACACATCGCTGTCACATCTGGAAGCAATCGAGTCCAACCTCTGCCATGAAATATACCTCGTCCACCTCTATACACACACACACACACACACACACACACACACACACACACACACAC
>NW_019487091.1:0-535 GCF_002814215.2 Seriola lalandi dorsalis | reverse complement strand
CACACACACACACACACACACACACACACACACACACACACACACACACACACACACACGTGTATTCCCTGAAGGATGTTTAAAGTTGTAATATTTCTAACCTTAAACTACAAAAACCAATTGGTTCCAATTAAAGTGAATGTGTCCCCAGCTGGGAGGTGAGTCTGCACAGTGTGTGTGTGTGTGTGAACGGGTTTTTGCCTCCAACAGAATGATTACATAAAACACACCCAAACACCCAGACACCCGTTCAGTATGCTGTAAAGCATGAAGGTCTGCATCAGTACTCTGTCTGCAGCTGACTTTGTTATGTCCTGTGTGTGTGTGTGTGTGTGTGTGTGTGTGTGTGTGTGTGTGTGTGTGTGTGTGTGTGTGTAGGAGAGGACAGTATTCAGCTCACACTGTCACATTGTGGGAACTCACCTCCCGTCTCGGGACACGTATCTGCTCTCCAAGAGTTTAACCATTTATCTCAGGGTAAGTGTGTCTGTGTGAAGATGCGTCTGTGTGTGTGTGTGTGTGTGTGTGTGTGTGT
>NW_019487089.1:0-535 GCF_002814215.2 Seriola lalandi dorsalis | reverse complement strand
TGTGTGTGTGTGTGTGTGTGTGTGTGTGTGTGTGTGTGTGTGTGAGAGAGATTGGGCAGGTGGGTGCATGAGACAGAGGGGGTGACAGAGACAGAGAGAGAGAGTGCAGACACAGCAATACTGAGTGTTAAAAATCTCCAGATCTGAGAAAGCCTCAGTGTGTGTGCGGTGAGTTGAGGCTGCAGCACACAGGTTTAACTGCGTGTTTGTCCCAGTGTTTAATGAGGATGCAGCCACTCAGCATGGACTTCCAAAACTTAACTCGGCCTGAATGAACTTAACATTAGAGTGGATGGATCTTCTGATAGGATTTTATGAAACATGGAGATGCTCGCCAGTCATTGCTTTGTATGGATACTTCTGAAAGGAACCATTTGTTTGGTAAGTAAAGAACTGAAGGCACTGAATTCTAATTAGATGCACATCACATTAAAAAATTAGTGTATTTACTCAAGAACTTTTGTTGTGAAATACTGCCATATTACTTGTTACTTTTGCAATTATTTTCAGATATATATTAAATAGAATATTTTTT
>NW_019487088.1:0-535 GCF_002814215.2 Seriola lalandi dorsalis | reverse complement strand
GGGGGGGGGGGCTGCTTCCTCCTCCCACCGGAGGACTCTGCTAACACTCGGCTGCTGCTTCACAGCAAGTGTTCTTTGAAGCTTCTCTCCCGGGTGAACACCATCCACTGACTGAGTTACGAGATCTTTTGTAGTGTGGTGTACTGTATGCAGTTTTATCGTCGGAGCGGATGAGTTTGTACTTGTCTAATGTTTAGTGGAGTGCTTGTTTGTGGTGTTTTGCGTCCTGTGGTGTGTGTGTGTGCGTGTGTGTGTGTGTGTGCAGGGATGCGTGTATGTGCTGTGAGAGTGTGGCTGCAGATCAGCCATAAGTTCTTGAATTCTTTCTTGTTTTTGTTTTTTTGTTTTTGTTTTTTTTCGCAGATGATAAAACTGCTTTCCATTTATCATGTAAGCAATTTAGATGCATAGACGTGCCTTCTATGCATATGCCTATGTGTATGTGATAGGTATTAAAAAGACAAAACAGTGCTCTTTAGTTTCCACCGCCATTCAAGAACCTGTAACACTTAAATGTGAA
This sequence comes from Seriola lalandi dorsalis, assembly GCF_002814215.2. Lineage (NCBI taxonomy): Eukaryota > Metazoa > Chordata > Actinopteri > Carangiformes > Carangidae > Seriola > Seriola lalandi. The sequence continues at coordinate 15 of NW_019487088.1, read as the reverse complement.
TTCTTTCATCCTGAA
>NW_019487087.1:0-535 GCF_002814215.2 Seriola lalandi dorsalis | reverse complement strand
TGAGGCGTTAGACAGGTTGTAGTTCAATAACTAGCAAATTCCTGAAGACATATTGAATGTGCCTGTGTGTATTTGGTCTTTGTGGCAGTAGAGCCGTCTAACATAGAGTCTTCAAATAGCTGTTGCCAAGTTGAGACACTTACAGTTAATATCCATAAGGTGGTGATAGTATTTTTGTGTCTGTCAATGTATATGTGGGTGTTGTTAGGTACTGCCAAATCTTGACCGTGCAACAGCCCTTTAGAGTTGACAGGACCCATCAAAATGACCTCACTATAACAGTTTTTTACCAAATTTGTCCTCACAATTATAAACGCAAAGAACCACACATCAACATGCACACACAAGTAAAGGCAAATACACAGTGCTGATTTACCTTCGAGTTGCTGCCATACCTGAGTTATAAGGCAGAGTTAACAGGTCTACTTAGCAATGAAGGATCAAAAAACACGCTGATGTCAGTTGGTAAATACTTTCACCTGTGGAGGCGGTGACAGTGCTAGAGATGATCCATCACTTAATCACAGTTTAATAT
>NW_019487086.1:0-535 GCF_002814215.2 Seriola lalandi dorsalis | reverse complement strand
ACCCAGGTGATGTTGAGAGTCCGGCTGTGATGCGTCTCTTTTAGGTTGCTTTGACGGACGAATGCTGTCTCGGCGCGGCCGAGCCTCAGCAGAGACGGGAGATGATTCACTGAGCTGGTCGTTGGCTGTGGGGGTGGTGGTGTCTGCTTTCCTCTTCTGGCTCTTCCTTTGCTGTTGGAGCAGATGAGGCGTAAGATACTGACTTCAGATCTGATAGTGTTTCACTAGATTAGCAGTTCATTCTCCTCCATTGCCTTACCTTGATGGGGGCGGGGGAGCTCTGCAGCATCGAGGCAGGATGGAGGCCTGGGTGTGTCGGGGGAACCGAGGTCAGACCTTGGGCCAGGACATCTGGAGTTGAGAGGGGGAATGGGGGTCCCAGATGGGCGTGGGAGGTGGGTGTAGGAGGCACGCGTGGGGGAGGCTGAGGCTGGACCAGAGGCTGGACCAGAGGCTGGACCAGAGGCTGGACCAGTGGCTGGACCAGTGGCTGGACCAGAGGCTGGACCAGAGGCTGGACCAGAGGCTGGACCAG
>NW_019487085.1:0-535 GCF_002814215.2 Seriola lalandi dorsalis | reverse complement strand
AAAACCTGCATCCATGGGAGAAGGCCTTGGGAGATGCAGTTCAAATTACCATTCAAAAATGAATGTGTAAAAATAGTAAAATATAAGGTCACAACTATTAGAAAGCTGAAGTGATGCTTGCATGAGCTGTGAGGTTTTTTCCCATTTGTGTCACTTCATTTTATCTGTAGACATACTTTAGCTTTCTGAGATCCTGAATGTGAACACCTCCACTTAAAGCTTTTGGCTGAAAATGAGCTCTTAAACCTCATCGTCTTTGTTTCACTCACATTCAGTGTACTGGAGTGTAACCAAACCAGTGATGAGCCTGTTATTGACCTAATATGATCTGTCTGCTGTGCATGGTGGCCGTATTTGTGTAAAAGGGTCAGTAGACACAAGAATCAAGTAAATGAGTAACAGCTGGGCTCAGATTGCTCAGGTAAACTTAACAAAGTTGCCTAGCTAGCAAGCTAAATTAGCTAAGCAGGTGTGGTTGATTGTATTTGATCTATAGCTACCAGCTCATTCCATTCACTAGCCACTTAACACAAAC
>NW_019487084.1:0-535 GCF_002814215.2 Seriola lalandi dorsalis | reverse complement strand
ATGACTGTCTGTCTGTCTGTGTGTGTGTGTGTGTGTGTGTGTGTGTGTGTGTGTGTGTGTGTGTGTTTGTGTGTGTGTGGTCTAACAGTGCAGTGGCAAATGTGACAGAGTAATTCTCTGTCTCACCTTTTACAAATACTTTGTGTGTGTGCAGATTTCTGGGTCACCTACTTTTCGATCTCGCTGTTTTTACAGGTGCGCGGGGCGCAGGAGGAAGAGGAGGAGGATGAAGGAGTGCTGGGGTCTGTCTTGCTGCTCTCCCCGTTGCTTGTTGAAGGCATCTCTGCAGACATACACGGTAAGGCAACACGGTTAGCATTACACACCTGCACACTGCGGTTACTTAAATAAGACCTTTAATCAAGGGCTCCATCAAAGGGAATTAAAAAAACGGATTAAAAAACATACAAATAAAATGTCAAAAAGAGTAAAGTCTCTGTTCTCCTCTGTACTTACCATCACTGGCCCATTTGGAGAACTCAGGCGTTATTCTGTTAGAAGGCATCCCACCGCTGCAACACACACACACACACAC
>NW_019487083.1:0-566 GCF_002814215.2 Seriola lalandi dorsalis | reverse complement strand
GTATTCATTTTTCCCTCCTCTGAAACAGCATTTAGACATAAGAAAATCATTGTCATTGTTCTGTTTCAGGGCAGCTGTGCCACTGAACTCGCTCAATGATAACAGTAAGAAACGGCCTGATCATGGTATTTCTCTGCATCTGATCAGTGTGGACTGGAGACCTGAACTCTCCCCTCCTGTTTACCCAGCATGCTCAGGGTCTCCATCCTTTCCTGTTAGCTTGTATGCTGACAGACACATATGACATGCTAAATCACTGATGCCATTAGACATGCTCGCTGACCAAACGGATGACATGCTAGGGTCCTAATCCTTGGTTTGAATTGCTGTGCGCTCCGTGACTAAATGCTGTTGGTCAAACACAAATCATCAGTGTGTAATCCACTTAGCTGTGTGTGTGTGTGTGTGTGTGTGTGTGTGAGAGAGTGAGAGAGTGAGAGTGAGTGAGTGAGTGTGTGTGTGTGAGAGAGAGAGAGAGAGAGAGAGAGAGAGAGAGAGAGAGAGAGAGGCAGGCAGACAGGCAGGCAGAGAGACAAAGATGGTGTGTGTGTGTGTGTGTGTGTGTG
>NW_019487082.1:0-535 GCF_002814215.2 Seriola lalandi dorsalis | reverse complement strand
ACACAAACACACACAAACGTACCTTTTGCTGAACAGCAGCCACTGCGGTCTCTACAAGATAGAAGGTACAAATAATTTGCCTTCCTTTCCTGAGATTTTCCTGCTTTAAAAAACATCCTTGTGTTTAGCTGTGACGTGCTAAAGCTGTCACAAGGTTGGGACCCACTGCTTTAGGGGACAGACTGAGCGTGTGTTAGGTTGTTTGATTTTCAAACACTACAAACAAGGTTAAATTAGAGTGAAATAGTTGAATAGACAAATAGATAACACAGTTTTTTAAAGGCTTTTCTTATTGATGATCAGTATATCTATACCATGTACTACTTACTACATATAAAACCGCATTTGTGGAATTAATAGTAATGGTGTGTTAACACAGCAGTCAGATAAGGACACAGCTCTGACCTAAGCTCTCTACCCTTGGGCAGTTTCAAACATCAGCTTGGCTCTACATGGAACTGGGATTTAAAATCACTAGTAACTGGCTCTGTACCTCTCAGAAATCCTTTGGAAAAGCAGCTGAATGTGGAGCAAG
>NW_019487080.1:0-536 GCF_002814215.2 Seriola lalandi dorsalis | reverse complement strand
TTCCAACTACAACATGTCAATGCAATAGAAGACTTTAAGCAGCTCTGCTCACATCACAGTTGTCATATCATTAATTAGAAACTGCTCCCTGCAGTCTGGGGGCTCAGCAGACGGCATGTTAACAGCAGTTTTTAACAGCTGCCTGTCTATCATCTGCTTCCAGCTGATACCTGTTAATCAAACATGGACACTCTCAGACTGAAGACTGCTGTTGGTTTCCTGTGTGACACCAACAATCAGTCTGAGGGTAAAGCAATGACAAATAGGGTTGTTTACCTGACTTTGTATTTCACGTGACTCAAGTTGAGGATACAGCTGTGCACATACATGTATCCTAGCTATGAGTCTTATCCTACTTATGATCATGTTGTATGATGTTTTGAACATAACTAGCCTTGTCATTCATATCCCTGTATATCTGAGCAAAAGCACCACAGGGTCATAAAACAGGCAGCAGCCTCAGTTTTCGTCGATGTGTAAGATCTGGAAATCAAGTAAGTGCTAGCATGTACTAGATATCAATTGTTCTGTTTTTT
>NW_019487079.1:0-536 GCF_002814215.2 Seriola lalandi dorsalis | reverse complement strand
GGAAGTGAGTTTGGTGACATCATCAGGGATTTGATCAGGGACTGCTGTGATTGGTTCAACTCGAGGGAAACTCAAACAAAAATGCAAGTTTGTGCAGAATTCACAGGGAACGGTTCAATTTGTGTTAATTATTGCGACTTCCTGGAGCGACTGATTGAAAGGCGACGCATGAGTTAAACAAACCGCCGCCGGTCGTCTGCTGCATATTTGCTGATGTTACTCTCAATATAGAAATATTGATTATAACCAATTAAAACTTCTGCTTTGTACCCCTGCCCTTCAAAATAAGGTTCTCGTCTAAAGAGTGCATGTGTATCGTGACTGCTGGAGATATTTGCAGCCTCATAAATATGCAGTTAATGATGCACAATTATATTTTCATATTTTTAATCGCATGCTGTCATCTATTTTCTATTTATTGTTATCACCTCGAACTGAAAGAGACTGACTCGTTCCCTCAGCTGTGCATCAGTATAAATAAGCACCTTATAGAAATACATCCAAATGTTTTCCTGTATTAATAAAGTCCATATATT
>NW_019487078.1:0-536 GCF_002814215.2 Seriola lalandi dorsalis | reverse complement strand
ATAAAGCTTAACTAGCATTTCACTTGTTTTTCAAGTTTTATCAACATGCTACTTCATTCATTGTCACAACTTCACAGTAAGCAGCATTTTTTTAAATCACAAAAATACAATAATGCATTGATTACAATTCATAATATTGATAATAATTTTGTTCTCACACACAGAACTTTTCAGATGTGCAATGAGCATTAATGCCTCATGTGGCTGCTATAGACTTTTTTTCAGAGTGAGTGAGCAAATTAAAAAATTCAGCAAGAAAGATTATAAGCCCATCATATGAACCCATACTTGGCCTTTCCTCCAAGTTATTTACTCAATCTGCTGTCTTGTTTACTCTCTGATTACCTGTATCCATGCCCCCTGGTTGTTTTCCACTCACATTTCCACACTCAGGGATCGGTGTCTTCCCCTTTGCCAAGCATGAAGAAAGAGCGTGGGGAGGTGGGTGAGGAAAAGAGTAGAGTTGAAGTGGAGACGAGAGTTGAAAGTGAACACCAGAGGGTGGAGCGTCACACTTAACACCACCACCCCCCCCA
>NW_019487077.1:0-536 GCF_002814215.2 Seriola lalandi dorsalis | reverse complement strand
CACACACACACACACACACACTCACACACACACACACTCACACACACACACACACACACACACACACACACACGGCTCCTTAAGAAACCCGGGTCTCCATCTTCATGACTGAATCAGTGTTGACTTTGTAGGAATGGCGCCTTCACCTGCAGCTCAGAGCCAATCACAGAAGGACTAATCACCTTCCTCAGTTTCATGCTGACCTGTCCTTGGATCAGAGCCAATCATCCCAGTCCACAGGTGTCTCACCTGAGCCCGTGTCCAACCCGCAAAACGATTCTTATGGAAGGACGTGAACATGTTTCACTGAATCCAAAACTACCTTCACAACACTGATGATTTATCACAGGTGAAACCACACCTCCGTCCCCAGGTGAATACAACAAATATAAATATATAAAGTTAGACATGGATTTCATACTTCATACTTTTGTTCCCTTCACTTCCAACATCAAATTAAAAGTCATATTAATGAGAAAAGGCGCTGCTCCCTGATGATGATGATGATGATGATGATGATGATGATGATGATGATG
>NW_019487076.1:0-536 GCF_002814215.2 Seriola lalandi dorsalis | reverse complement strand
GTGTGTGTGTGTGTGTGTGTGTGCGCACATGTCACCACATTGTCCTTGACAACTTTTGTTATTCCAGAAAACAGCAAGTAACACAGCAAGTCGCATCGTTTGAAATAGGAACTGCTTGCATCATCTGTCATGCATAAACACAACGTCTGACCACACACACACACACACGGAGTCAGAACAAGGCGTGGGCGGACTTTGCACCATGGCGACCACATCCTGTCTCATGTACCTCTGTGCGTTTATTAATAGACACACACACACCAGTGATATGTGCAACAAAAAAAAAGAAAGAAACAGAAACAGCCAGAGAGAATCTGAAGACACTCCGTCGTACTTTAGATGGACAGATGGATAGAGACAGCCAGACACAACACACACAAACACAAACACACACATTTCTTCAAGTTTAGCCACATTTCATGTTTGTATGTTAATGTGTTTTTGAAATATCATCCAGTTTTTTGGCTGCTGCCTGTGAGGTTTGTGCACTGAAGGACACATAATCTGCTGCTGCTGGTAGAGGGGGGGGGGGGGGG
>NW_019487075.1:0-536 GCF_002814215.2 Seriola lalandi dorsalis | reverse complement strand
CGCTTCTGGGTTGAAATTTCCACTGTCTGAAATGTCAGAAATGGCTGTTAAGGGGAACTGTGTAAGTCAAGACAAGATCTGAAAGAAAAGACAACTATCAGATTACAGGTCTGCTGGGTTGAAATGACTGCAAAGGACCTGGAGTGGTGGTGCACTGTTCCACTGTGCACCATTAATGCACAAACAGGGTGTATGTAGAAGAGTCATCTGAAGGAAAATTTACCTGCAACCTCATCACAAAAGTCAACGTTTGTAGTCTGCAAAGCAACATCTGGATAAGCCATAGTCATTTTGGACAGATGAAGTTAAAATTGAGCTCTTTGCCCACAATCACCATATTTGGAGTAAAAAAGGAGCAGTATTTGATGGAAAGAACACCTCGCCAACTGTTTAGCATGTGGGTGGAAATACTCTGCTTTGGGGTTGAGTGGCAGCCAGTGACTCAGAAAACATTGCATGGATAGAGTGAAGAATTGATTCCACTAAATATCAACAGATTCTTGATGCAAATATCCTGCAGTCAGTCGAGAAAGTTA
>NW_019487074.1:0-536 GCF_002814215.2 Seriola lalandi dorsalis | reverse complement strand
AAGTAGCAAAGTCAACAGGAAAGTAGAAGTGTACAAGTCAGAGTTTTTCTTGGTTACTAGGTTATGTTACTTTAAGTTACAATAAGGAACAAACTAGATGTGTGTGTCTTCAGTTTCTTGTCAACATGAGCTCATAATGTAGTATTAAATATATGATATTGAATATGATATTACACTTTTATTACTCTTTCGATGGACACTATTATTATTCTGGATAACAAAGTGGAAAACGTCCAGCAGCACATATTTCCCCCTCATCTCACTTCCATTTAATGTGTTCGCCAACTTATTAATCAGTCAGTCAATCAATCAGTCAGTCAATCAATCAATCAATCAATCAATCAATCAAACACTATTTGTATAGAACCTTAACTTTCATACAGGTTAGTTCAAGGTGCTTCACAGAAAAAAATGACAAATCAAATAAGAAATCTGACAATGAGAGACAATAAAATAGATTTCAAAACTTTATCATTAACAAACAGAGAAACAAAAAAGTGCTTATTAACCGTAGACTCGGTAAAACATGGTGAGAC
>NW_019487073.1:0-536 GCF_002814215.2 Seriola lalandi dorsalis | reverse complement strand
ACCCATGTGAATTCCCTTTTCCATTGCCAAAACACAAGCCTGATGTTAGCGGGTCTTAGCGGGACCAGTGAGAGACAATAAACCCCAAAATATTCAGTTTACTATGACATAACATTGGCTTCCATAAACTTATGGTTTCATTGATGAATTAAAAAAGTTCTACAGTCTCACTTTGAAAATTGGACTCAGGGTAAATGTCTAAAAAGAGTAATAGCAATGCAGACTCAGTGAGACAAAGTGCATGATATTATAGTTAATTAAAGTATTAAAAAAGTGTAGAAGTGTGTGTGTGTGTGTGTGTGTCTTTCCAAACTATTTCACACATATGAGGTGTTGTAGTGGAGTGTAGTGATTCCAGTACCCCTGCACAAATTTATCCCACCTCAACCTGCTTTAATGCTGCTGTCAATTCATTCTTGGACCAAATCAGTATGTTGCAACACAAAACTCTGCTATCTCTCAGCTGACTAGTTACCTGACAATCTGGAAGGCTGGAAAGATTTTTTTTCCCCGCTCTCTCTCTCGCTCTCTCTCTC
>NW_019487072.1:0-536 GCF_002814215.2 Seriola lalandi dorsalis | reverse complement strand
CTCCTCTCCATAACAAACAGCCCAGGTGATTAAAACAGGTAGAAACTACAAATAAAGCAGTTTCACTTTAAAATACCAGACGGTCTTCGGAGGACACAGGATGTCTTCAAGCGACTGGGAGCTGATGTTTTGAGGCAACCACAACGCAGAAGCATGCGCGTAGAGAATACGATGTCACTGACAGGCGAACAAATGAAAGGAACTGTTACCCATGATAAAAAAATCACGCATTTCTTTAGGTTTCAAAATTGCTGGAAACATTTGGGATAATGTAAGAACAATAAATACCAGAGGTCCAGTCATATTTAGTCAAATCTAGTTATATTTTAATGGGGAAAAGTTACATATTATAATTTTAATATTTCAGTGTTGATTCCAACCATATTGCCCAGTCCTGACTCCAAGAGAAAATTGCACATTTGTTGTTGCAATATGACTGTAGTGGAAACAGCTCCTGGGAATCGCTCCTCCTTTGGGAGCCTGTTTGTTGAAGTGTGGTCCTTTCAGGTTACCACAGTTCATGTAAAAAAAAAAAA
>NW_019487071.1:0-536 GCF_002814215.2 Seriola lalandi dorsalis | reverse complement strand
GAATTGTTTGCGCTGAAAAATAAGAAATGGAATAAAATGGCTGATGTTGGAATCAATCCAAGGAACAAGAGTTGTCCTAATCCTGTCGTCTACTTCAAGAAGGGATATGATTAAAGCCAATAAACAAGAAGAGAGCAGGAACACAAGTAAACACAATATTTGAGATGAACTGCAGATGATGTAGTGACAGCTGCTGTGCAAAGAATCCGACCAGTTTGGGCAACAGGCCTGTTCACACTGCAGAGTCCTGAGCCTGTGGGGAACTCGGTTTACTCTACAAACACGTTCAGTCTGTAAGAATCTGTCAGAGCTAGTTTCTACAGAGACTAAACTGCTCAGCCTGCACGCTCCGTGGGTTTACTGTGCCTTGCTTAAGGGCACCACAGTGGTGGTTGTTGGAGAAGCAAGACGATACGGTCGTCAACTTCAGGGTTCAAATTGTCTTAACTAGTCTGGGATTCAAACTGGCAACGTGCGAGATGCGAGCTTGCCAGTTTGTTATCCTTAGCAGCGCTCCCCAACCTTTTCCAACTCAT
>NW_019487070.1:0-536 GCF_002814215.2 Seriola lalandi dorsalis | reverse complement strand
CTCTGAACCACGAACATAACATTTCCAGAAGCTTTTGTAGTATTGCATAAAAACGTCATAGTATAGTAAGGCATAAAAATGTTATAGTATAGTAAGGCATAAACATGTCAAAAATTGTCATAGTATAGTAAGGCATAAAAATGTCATAGAATAGTAAGGCATAAAAATGCCAAAAAACTTCATAGTATAGTAAGGCATAAAAATGTCATAGAATAGTAAGGCATCAAAATGTCAAAAAATTTCATAGTATAGTAAGGCATAAAAATGTCATAGTATAGTAAGGCAAAAAGTGACATATTATCATAAGGTAGGCCAGGTCCAGGCCTTGAACCATAACTTTCAGATTGCAAGGCTAGAGCTTTAACCACTGAACCACCAACATACTCTTTCAAAATTGTATTGTATTAAAGCATAAAAATGTCATAGTAGAGTATGACAAAAAAAGGTAAAAAAAAACGTCATACTATAACAAAGCATAAAACCGTCATGGTATAGTATGGCAAAAAATCAATAAAAAAAAAATCATAGTATATTAA
>NW_019487069.1:0-536 GCF_002814215.2 Seriola lalandi dorsalis | reverse complement strand
ACACACAGAGGAAGGGGGTGATTTCTCCTGCTGGTCATTTCCTGTCTTCTTATCACTTCTACAGGAAGTGGGTGAAGACGGACAGAGAGTTTGAACTCAGTCCAGAGCAGAAGCTCCTTCTTCTCCCCTCCTCCTCTCCTTGTCCTGTTCTCTCCATCTTTCTGCACACTTCCTGAAGGTGAGGACAGGTGTGGGTCACAGATCATCAGGTCAACAGCAGGTGAAGCTGCTGATGTTCTGAGCGTCTGTCTGTGGTCGTGTCGTCTCACTTTGTTTCCTAAAACATTTAAAATGAATAAAGTCATTTCATCATTTGCTCTTTTTTTTTCTTCATGTGTTTCAGTAAAGTTCAGAGTCAGAGCAGTGAGCCGGAGCAGAGGAAGAAGAAGAAGAAGAAGAAGAAGTGTAGTTGTAACTCTGAGAGAGAGGGAGAGACGTAATCACTCCAGCAGAGGAAATGGGGGTGTGTCCTCCTCCCTCCTCCCTCCTCCCTCCTCCCTCCTCCCTCCTCCCTCCCCCAGCTGTTTAAAAGCAGC
>NW_019487068.1:0-753 GCF_002814215.2 Seriola lalandi dorsalis | reverse complement strand
GGACAACTGTAGATACTGTAGCTGGGGTGATAACACGAGAGTAGAGTGAGTGTAATGGTAGGTCATTTTAATTATTAATCATTTTTCCAGGAGTCTCTTTCAAGGACCTTTTTTTTTAAGACGCTTGGACATTTTCACGTTCACAGACTTACAAACAGACCCGCATTCATTATTTTAGAAGGATGAACTGAAGGACTGTCCATACATTGATTAGGAAAGATTAGTCAGAATAAAACATTTGATCACAATACACAGTTTGGATGTTAGCTCATTTTACAGTGAATTAAACTGTTGACTTCGCAAGAATGTCCCGAGCCGCTGAGGGCGCGGACCCCTCTGTGCAGCCCCACTCCCTTGAACGCACCCAGTGCCACTGAGCTGCTGGCTTGAGGGTTGAGTTACTCTCGGTATGAGGTTCAATGAAGTGTCCTGCTGAGAGTCAGACTGTTTTATTATATTTCCGGTGGCAAGTGGGTACACACACACACACACACACACACACACACACACACACACACACACACACACACACACACACACACCTACATCTACCTTATGACTCGTCTAGTTGAGTCATTGCTGTTACACATTCAGTTGATGCACAGTTGTGTGGTTTTACTGCGGTGTTGTGACATTTATTGCAGCTCAACGTGTTTAATTGCTTTTTCACCACTTTATGTTAACACAGAAAATTATTTAGAGTGAGAACCATCTTTTTATGGCTTTTTATTCAGGCGCTCATATTTGATTTTT
>NW_019487067.1:0-536 GCF_002814215.2 Seriola lalandi dorsalis | reverse complement strand
GGTCATAAAAACATCATAGTATGGCAAGGCATGCGACGAAATAGTTTAATTATGCATAAAAATGCCAAAAAACTTCATAGTATAGTATGGCATAAAACGTCAAAAAACATCATAGTATAGTATGGCATAAAAAGTTATAAAAACATAATAGTATGGTATGGCATGAGACGAAATGATATAATTATGCAGAAAAATGCAGAAAAACGTCATAGGAAAGTTTAGCAGAAAAATGCCAAAAAACGTCATAGTATAGTATGGCCTAAAATGTCAAAAAAACATCACAGTATGTTAAGGCATAAAAGGTCACATAAACGTCAGAGTATGGTATGGAATGAGACGAAATAATATAATTATGCAGAAAAATGCCAAAAAACGTCAAAGGAAAGTATGGCAGAAAAATGCCAAAAAACGTCATAGTATAGTATGGCATAAAACGTCAAAAAAACATCACACTATATTAAGGCATAAAAGGTCATAAAAACATCATAGTATGGCAAGGCATGCGACGAAATAGTTTAATTATGCATAAAAATGCC
>NW_019487066.1:0-536 GCF_002814215.2 Seriola lalandi dorsalis | reverse complement strand
GTAGAAGAAGTTACTCTGTATTTCTCTTTGCTGTATACACTATAAATCCTTATGCTAACCGTATAGCCTTTAGCATTTAGCTAGCAACTGATCCAGTCCAGGTTGCGTCCGAGCGAATTCACAGGTTGAAGGTCATGAACCTGAATGGAAAGCCAGCAGTGATGGAAGAAGAATAAAATCACTACAATATTCAAGTGAAAGTATCAGCAGCAGTTTGTGGAGTGGAAGTATGAAGTCGCGTCAAATCGAAAGACTTAAGTAAAAGTTTAAGTGTATGTGAGATAGTCACCTTGCAGCACTGTGAGCTAGCAGCTAACTGCTAACTAATCAGCCTTATTTCACATAGGAAACCAAAATGGCTGCTGTACAGACACCGACTGTTTCCTGAGTCGGATCTGAACACTGTGATATTTAACGGTGTCTTTGTTAAACGTTGTGGTTTAAAAACAGAAAAGGAGGTAAAAAAGGGAGATGAAAAGGAAACAAGTGAAAAGGAAACAAGGTGGAAAGGAAAGTGATGAAGAGAAGAAGAAAAG
>NW_019487065.1:0-536 GCF_002814215.2 Seriola lalandi dorsalis | reverse complement strand
TGTGTGTGTGTGTGTGTGTGTGTGTGTGTGTGTGAGAGAGAAAGAGAGGGAGAGAGAAGGGAGAGAGAGAAAGAAAGCTACATAGGAAGTTATTAATTATTTTAGCTCCTATTAGGAGGAACACGTCGAGTCAACACCCCTGGAGACGTGTCATGAACGCCTCTTATTGTTCTCTAGCTGACATACGCCGCTCTTTTCCTCCTCCCCCCTCGTCTACTCTTCTCTCCGTCACATGTACCTTTCCTCTCCTCCCTCCTCTCTTCGTCCTCCCTCTCGTTCAATCCGGCTGTGACATGCACATCTCTCCTCCTCCTACTTCCCTCATTTTCTTAGTGTTTCTTTCACATTTCCGCCAGCGCCACATATCCTCCGTCTCAACCTTTTCACTCTCATTTCCCATCTCTGCTGCGCTCCTTCACATCTCCGACCCCCCCCCCCGTCTTGTTCTCATCTCTCATCATTTTTGCCTCCTCCTCTTCTCCTATGATATCTCCATCCTACCTTGAGCTCTTCATTGGAGCTAGCTATCCCGCCCC
>NW_019487064.1:0-536 GCF_002814215.2 Seriola lalandi dorsalis | reverse complement strand
ACAAAAAGCAAAAAGCCGCCTGATGCAGCTTTAAAAGCAAACAAACAAACAAACACGAGGAAGCCGAGTTTACTTCCTCCTCTTCAGAAACACCTTTGCTTCTCTCTGCAGTCTCTTGATGTCCTCCTTCCCGCTGTCGTCTGAGTCAGGAGGGACGTAGTCTGAGTCATCGCCCACGTCCTCGCTGTCGTCATTAATGAAGCTGTCCTCGTCCTCGTCCTCGTCCCCAGCGGGGGTCTTCTTGGGGGCGGCTCTTGTGGCGCGAGCTGCAGAAACATTAACAGTGTGAACAGGATGAGAAAAGTCTGGGTTTGTTTCTGTGTTTTCAGCAGATTTACTTGAGGAACTCGACAGACGAAACGTTCGGTGAATAAAAGCATGTTGTGTTTTCTTTGGATGTCGAGTCGGCAAAGTAACAAATGACTGGAAATGTATGAATGAAGCAGAATAATCTCTAACACTGCAAAGCATCAGTGCTGATGATCACAGCCCTCTCTCTCTCTCTCTCTCTCTCTCTCTGTCAGTATAAACGCAGA
>NW_019487063.1:0-536 GCF_002814215.2 Seriola lalandi dorsalis | reverse complement strand
TATCTACATCCCCACTTGTGCTCTAGTGTGTTTGTAATGTAGGGTTGGGCTGTAGCTATTGTAAAGACAAAGCTCCTCAATCTGGATGAAATAATTCTAAGTATCAATATCATTTTTCCTCATTATGATTGAGGAGGATATAATCTGAGCTGTTGCTTGACTTAAAAATGGTAAACTTCAGTCTTTTTTCCATCAGTCATCTCATATGTCACCATGTAATATCCCCCCACCTCTGAATACCTGTCACAGTTGGAGCACTGGTGTCATCCCCTGACTTGCACTTCAAACAGACACATCCTCAAGAGAGTTTGTACGCTTTGGAATCTGATCTGCCGCATGTGGACTGTGTTAAGAAGGAGCTGACCTCTTTGCATTTGAAGATATCTAATGGGTCACATGGGACGTCCCACAATGTACTGTACATGCAAAAGTTAGGATAGGAAATATGTAATCCTGAAAACTGAAGTCGGATAGGTAATGGTTTTGATACATACGTGTTTACACATACACTACTGGTCAAAGGCACCCACATTTTT
>NW_019487062.1:0-536 GCF_002814215.2 Seriola lalandi dorsalis | reverse complement strand
TCCTGATTGATAAGATCAGACTTTAAGGTAAATTCGAGACATAGGTTTAGCTAATGACTGATGTTATGACAAGTTAAAGTGTCTTAAAAAGATTAAAAGTAGGAAAGGATATCGAATACTGCAGAAGGTTAGAACAGCATGGAGGCGGGTTCAGTCAGTTCCAGGACTGAAGGTCTAAATGTTCCCACAGGACCGGGAGTTTCGTGATGAGGCAGAAGCCACTAAGAACAGGGTGAGCTGGGACACTGAGATGCGCTGCCTCCTGGATGGAGGAGGAACTGCCAGGTCAGCTACACACACGACTCACTTCTCCTCCTCCTCCTCCTCCTCCTCATGTCTGCTCATCATGCTGCCTGTTGGCCATGACTATGAAGAGATTATTCTAGAAAGGGAAAGTCAGTGAACCTGGGATTTATCTGTGCGACTTTGAAATGAACAGGTTTAATACTTAGAATAACGATCGCTGTAAAGAAAACATATAGGAAGAACATCAGAATACATGTGAGTGAATTGCATTGGGTGTTGAAATAATACAA
>NW_019487061.1:0-536 GCF_002814215.2 Seriola lalandi dorsalis | reverse complement strand
GTTTCTGAAGAGCAGTTTTGAAGCTCAGAGTGAGCTGCTTTGCCGTCACCATCTTGGCAGTGCCTGACTCCGCCCCAGCTAATCCAAAAATGAACAAAGACTTCAGTGCATGCCGCCCACCTATCTGTAACTCAAACTGGCCATGCCCCTTGATTCTACATAACTTTAAGTCTTAATAAAATGTGAACATGTGAGTTATATAAACAGTTGTCTTGAAGGAGGAAATTAACTATAGAGAGCAAAACTGTGTTTGTACCAGGCTGTAAACTTCAGTGTTGGCTTCAGCCTCGTGTTTGATGTTTCGTCACCCACCCACCCTGACCTCCTTCCTTTGTGCAATTCATGGCTCCATTTTTTCCTCCTGATGGATGAGAGTCATATTAACAGTGACTAGAGGCCTTCATCACTTGAGCATAAATATACAATCATTTCAGGGCACCTTCTGCCATGATTCATGCTGTTGTTTTTAATTGATCAGTGTCATATCAGTGGCTCATTGGTGTGATTGGAGTTTTGGTTGGAGCTCAGTTATAGAA
>NW_019487060.1:0-536 GCF_002814215.2 Seriola lalandi dorsalis | reverse complement strand
TCTAAACATCCTTTTGACCTCGTTACAATGTCAACACTTTAGTTTGTGTGAAGAGTCAGAATCTGATGTTGTACCACAGTTTGGATTTACTTGACTTCAGGCTTCTTCTTTGTCAGATTATAATCTGCAGACAGAAAAAAGGAAATCCTCACACACAAGACTGGGCAGCTTTGTATTGTGTTAAAAAGAAAACATCCAAAACAGCATCATTATCCAGCAGCTCTCTGCTGTCTGTCTGCACTCTGACACAGCTCAGCTCTGTTGTCTGTGCGCTGAATGAAACACAAGAAAATGCCTAAATATTTGTTTGGTAAACAGCGACACTTCACTCCAACATCCCAGCTGAAAACAGATGGCCTGCGGGCTGCGTTTCTTTCCTCTGGAAGATGAGAGAACATTTTTAGAAATGGCAAATATGTCCCTGGGTTGACACGTTGGTGTCACAGTCATTAAAAGGTGGAAATGGACTTGGGTATGTGAGACATTACTTTGTTCTAAAGTTATACTTTTTTTTTTTTTTTTTTTTTTGTCATGGA
>NW_019487059.1:0-536 GCF_002814215.2 Seriola lalandi dorsalis | reverse complement strand
AGGCCGCATGTCGAAGTGTCTCTGGGCAAGATACTGAACAAGTATTGTAAAGCCCTTTGAGTGGTCAGCAAGATTAGAGAGGCGCTATATAAGTGCAAGTCCATTCAACATTCATTGTCATGAGGTTTTCTCTGGTTCTGTAAGTTTTCTCTCAATCAGAGCTCGATTAGCCGTCAAAGCGATGAGTTGATTGACAGAAAATTTGAAATTGTTTTGTAGTTTAAGTAATTTTTCAAGCTCTAATGGCCTTGAGTAACTGAACACACAAAGTCCACTGTGTTCAGAGAGGGGAAACACTCGTGTCAATGGCAGACGCCAGATCCTCTGAGTGCAGCTACAGCAGACTCTGCTGTGGAGGTGAACACACAGTTTACTGTGGCGTGTTTGTGCTGAGCGACTTCATCTTAAAAATAGCATTGAGTTTTAGTGAAGAAACATCCTGGAATAATAGCGAGGTTGTGACATGAAGTGTGTGTGTGTGAGTGTGTGTGTGTGTGTGTGTGTGTGTGTGTGTGTGTGTGTGTGTGACTCACAGG
>NW_019487058.1:0-536 GCF_002814215.2 Seriola lalandi dorsalis | reverse complement strand
CACCACAAACTACTGTCTCCAAACTGACCATAAACTTGAATTAATACCGCTCTAAAACAGTTTCAACACAAACTAAACAAATGCTTCATGAAGGATTTATTGTGAGGCAGTCATATTAGATTGTATTTGTTTTAGCTAGGTGTACCTAATAAACTGCCAACTGAGTGTCTCAGTGTCAAGCATTCAAGCTTGATTGGTGATAACCCGGTGGCCTTCTTCATCCTTTCCCTGCCTCTGGAGAACCAACATGTTGTCCAGTGTGTCATGGCCGAGATGAAAGCCAGTGGGCTGAAGCCAGTGGGGTGCTGCAGAGAAGGTGGCCAAATATTTGAACTATTTCCCCAAGTCTAAAAAAGTTTTCTCTAACAGACGCTGCAAGATGATAGGGACAAGGTTGTACAACTATATCATCTGATGGACACTGTGTTCAATCATAATGTGCGTTTTTTTAACAAAGAAAAATTCTCTCAGCCAATGACTCAGGAGTCAAGCTGCATTTTGCTACATGTAATACTACATTAAATGTACAACCCACC
>NW_019487057.1:0-537 GCF_002814215.2 Seriola lalandi dorsalis | reverse complement strand
CTCCCAAAAGCGTTGCTTCCTGATGGTATATTCTCTTTTTTTATCTATAGTGGGTATGTCGTTTGCCACACACATACACACAATACAGAAATGATGACAGAATCACATTCACAACAAATTCTTGTTGCTGAAAATATTGATGAAACTCATTGGAACTGCCACTATTTCATTAGACTTTTAATACCAGCTTAAGATAGAAAAACGTTTGCCTCTAGCATCCCGTTTACTCTCTTAAACATACTTCCACCTAGGAACATTAATTATAAAGGATGGCAAGCTGAAAGCCTCAGACTGTTTACTGCACATTAATTAACAATTAACAATTCCAAGAATAAAGCTCACTTGCGTCTTTCATTAGAGCCTCCATGCCTCCTCCTGCTTTGATGCAGCCTCAGAAGATATTACACAACTGCTTTCACAGGCTGAGTCTTTCTTCACATGACAAGTAATGTTGACTTCATGTGCGTGTTTATGTTAATATTAAAAATAAACAGCCAACTAATTGATTTTTTTTTTTTTTTTTTTTTTAACTTTGAA
>NW_019487056.1:0-537 GCF_002814215.2 Seriola lalandi dorsalis | reverse complement strand
TATATTCACACACACATAATATATTACTTAAAAAGTAATTATTTTGACTCAGTATTGTATATGTTTTTACTTTTGTGATGCAGTTGAAAACAAACAAAACAAATTTGTTTACCCCTTAAAACCCCCTTAAACTTAATGGGGAACACATTCAAAATACCTTAAAATAGTAAAATTAATGAATTATCTTTTTAACATTTGATGAAAAATACCTTTACATCATAGTTAACAGGTGAATTAATGGTGTGAGGTCTGGATTTTTTGAGATGATCTGTTTTAGATTTTATATTTATTCGTTTTCAACACCTGCTCAATAAACAAGACAACACATGGAAATCAGATTTATCTGCAGCTGAACGTCACATCAAAGGAAATTCATAATTTATTTTTTCATAACTGGTTAAATCTAAACTGCAAACGAAGCATCACAACATTCAGATGAGTGAAGAAGAAAAATGTAATAAATATTAAAATATTTCTCACCGTACATGAAGACGACTCCTTCAGCTCACAGACACACTGTCTCCTCCATCACACACA
>NW_019487055.1:0-644 GCF_002814215.2 Seriola lalandi dorsalis | reverse complement strand
TCACACTTTTGACATAGGCCATTATACAACCGGGGGTAGAATTGCATGTTCCCCTCAACTGAGGATTCAGGCGATTTTACCAGAGGTGGCCAGCATCATGAGGGGGTGATTTAGGCAAAAAAAACATTTTTGTCAAAACATGACTTAGGCCATTATTTTAGGAAGGTGACGATATTGAACCTCTGTTTTTTAAGCCTTAACTCTACGTATTTCTAGAGGGCAAAAGTATAAAAGTATTTTCACAAAGCTGGAAGAATGTTAACATCCGAGGATCAACACTGCGCATACATCCTGTCTTAGGTTGGAGTCATTACCGCGCTTTTGCCCATTTCTCAGTTTCTATTTCCCAATCCTCTTGCTTCTTGCTGACTGAACCAGAGAGTGAATAATTAGCTTGAGCTATTTTCTTCATGTTAGCAGTGCAGCAGCTGACATGGTAATTGCAGCCTTTCAGAAGCAGAGAGGGGAAAAGTGTACAGAGAAGAGCGTAGCTACTCAGAAAGCTACTGCCGTATTTAAGACCTCTTCACTTGCCTCAAGTTGGGCTCTCTGTCAGCAGCTGTCACACCATAATCACCCTCACACAGCTGCACACACACACACACACACACACACACACACACACACACACACACACACACACA
>NW_019487054.1:0-537 GCF_002814215.2 Seriola lalandi dorsalis | reverse complement strand
TGGTACAAAACTCAACGAGAATCACATCAACATTTTTTGTTTTCTGTGAAAACAATGCTAAAAACCATTCCAACTGAAATCGCAATCACATATCACAATATCTGCCAAAATAATCGCAATATGATTTTTTTTGCATATCGTGCAGCCCTACCTCATGACTGTAGTAAAATAAAAACACACACACACACACACACACACACAAAGCTAGCGCCAACAACATATCCTCAAAATATGTAAATGTTATTATCTGTCACATTAAAATACCATGTTGAAACATAACACTACACAAACACTCTCCAGGCGAGGAGAGCAGGAACAGTCGACCATCTCAATGTTAAAAGTTATTCCATTATGAAAAATGCAGTTGTGCTTGTTAACTACTATAATTGCTGTTACTTCAAAAGTGTTGACATTTTATGTTTCCAAACCCTGTTTACTGTAGAGTCAAACAATTATTTGGCCCAGACAACAACTAGTCAGCCATTAAAAAATAAAACTTTTCAGCGTTGTTACTCTGAGTATTACTGAAGGTGCATA
>NW_019487053.1:0-537 GCF_002814215.2 Seriola lalandi dorsalis | reverse complement strand
CACACACACACACACACACACACACACACACACACACACACACACACACACACACACACACACACACGGACTGTCTGAAGCATTAAAGTATCACAGTTAAGCTGGGTTTTCCCCCTCTTAACGGAAGTGTCCACTCAGCGCTTTTCTTCCCATGATGCTCTTCCCCTGGAACCAATTACAGCACTGACATGTCTCAATTTGCTGTGCAGTCCACCTCCGTACGTCAGAGGAAACGTCGCAGGTACAATCAGACGGCAAGTGTGTTGTTGTTGTTGTTGTTTACTGTTTGTGCATTCGTAAAGAGAGACAAGAGACTACGATCGGCATTTTACTGTAAGTGTGAGCAGGTTCTGAGTGTGTGTGTGTGTGTGTGTGTACGTAAGTGTGAGTGTGTACGTAAGTGTGAGTTTGGGTGTATCTGTGTTAAATTGATGAGCAGAGATAGATGGTGACTTCACCATCTGGAAATCTAGTCTGGCTCTGCACAAAGAACTGCTGACCCATGATTCAACTCTTCAACTCCATGAGGGACGAGAG
>NW_019487052.1:0-673 GCF_002814215.2 Seriola lalandi dorsalis | reverse complement strand
ATTTAAAAAAAAAAAAAAGCAGCCATCTTGTGATTGGAGAGACAGGAAATTCAGGGTGACACTGCTCAAGTAGTCCACTTGTAACGTCAGCAGCACCTGCCTCAGCACTGCAGGCAATGAGTCCCATTTACATGATACTCACACACACACACACACACACACACACACACACACACACACACACACACAAACACACACACACACACACATGGCACAAGAGCTGAGGCATGGATTGTAATGTCAATCAGGTAAATGCCAGTAGTATGACCTGCAAGGCTAATTACAACATCAACCCATACATTTCACTTCCATACCACCGTGCCATGTTTCCATACAGCATGACATCTGGATAGCTGCTCATTAGTCATGCCTGCCGGTGGTTAGAAGTAAAGGGTGGCTGTGAGGCAATATTGAGAGCAGGTAGTTTTTCTTTCTTCAATTTGCTCAAGCACATTTTCTATCTGCTTGAGTAAAATTACAATGACTAGGTCCCTGCCCACGCAGCTTACACTGATCCCTATCCCTGTGGGTGGTGGGCTGACATGGTGGCAGCTGGGCCTGACCAGGCCTCATGGATCAACACCTGGCCACCGGACACTCACTGACGAGCTCCCCTCCCAGGTTTGGATCCAGGAGGGGGCCCGGTTTCTCAGATTATGGTTCTATGAATTGC
>NW_019487051.1:0-546 GCF_002814215.2 Seriola lalandi dorsalis | reverse complement strand
ACCTGCAGGTTGCTGTTCCTGCGGCGGGGGCTGCACCTGCGTCTGTTCAGGTTACACCTGGACGAACAGTCGAAGAAGTTACAGTCGTCATCGCTGCTGCAGTTCTGGTCCAGGATGTCCCTCATCTTCGGCTCGAAGAACGCCATGTCCACGTCGATGGCCACCACCTGCAGGCGACGCCACGGAGACTCAGAGGTCATTAAATATTCTGTAGATTTATGATTTAAAATATTATCGTGCACCTATAATTAATCATTTTAATTACTGAACATGTAAATCTTTAAAAACAACTCACATATTTATATTATATATTATATATATATATATTATAAAATATAATATATAATAAAGTCTCAGTCGAACAGCTGCTCGCTGTCGCTTCTATCAACAAACAGGAGGAAATATATAAGGATGAATCTGCTGGGACTATTTTAAGCAGCGGATTAATCCACAGTTGGTGCCTGTGTATAGTATAGTTTCTGCACGAGTGCATTCATGGTTTGAGTCTGCATGTGGATTTAAAAATACAATCTGACCAGACTTATT
>NW_019487050.1:0-537 GCF_002814215.2 Seriola lalandi dorsalis | reverse complement strand
AAAAAAAAAAAAAAACAAACTCCCACCCAGTGTGTGCACTGACTGAAAAGCTCAGAATTAAACATTCACTATAACAGCATTTGTTTGACGGGCAGAAAGGCTCATAAACATTATATATGTTTAAGCTTATATGTTGTTGATTGCATGCTGCTTTTCTTTATTTTATGTGATAATAAACTGGATATTCTCTGGGTTTTGAGCTGTTGGTCAGACAAAACAAGTGACTGGAAGATATCCCCATAAGCTTCAGTTACTGAGAAAGTTTTCAGCAGATTAATTGCTAATGAAAATGATTAATTGCAGTCGTAATTGCAATGCATCTTTATTGACTAATGTATAACAACCTCCACTTTGACATTTAAAGCTGTGCTAATCAATATTTTTATAATAACAATGGATCCAATGAAAAATATGAGAGGTAGTGAATTATCACCTGACACTACAGTTCCCCTCAGCTACACTGACCTTTTTTCGTAGCATCGTTAAGCTCATTGTTTTGGTTTTCCAGTTTTTTTTTTTTTTTTTTGGGGGGGGGGC
>NW_019487049.1:0-537 GCF_002814215.2 Seriola lalandi dorsalis | reverse complement strand
AAGATGATGATCAAGGTTAAATGACACCAACAGTGTTGACTATCACACAGGATGTGAAGACTAGTCTCTGATGACCCCCCCCCCCACCTCCAGGTTTTCTGCCTATATAACATCATATACTCCTGTGAGAGAAACAGAGACTGTAGCTGCCCAGTATGAAAAAGAAGAAACAGCATTGAGTCAGAGACACTATAGATACCATACACCATATAACACTATACACTATATATACTGTACATGTTGTAATAAACATCACACACACACCAGGTCCTGTGAGTGTGTGTGATGTCTGTAAACACAACAGCAGGCCAACACATATGCTGGTTCGTTCCCCTCCCACTGAGCAACAAACACTCGCTAATGTGCAGCTCTATATCCGACCCTCCTCCCACTCTGCTGCACATCCTCACCCCTCCTCCCCCTCCTCCCCCTCCTCACTCCATCCTTTACAAGTTACAAACTACAGCTTAACACAGAAACATACACACACACACACACACACACACAGCCTGACTGACAGAGCCACAACAACAACAA
>NW_019487048.1:0-537 GCF_002814215.2 Seriola lalandi dorsalis | reverse complement strand
CCCTCTACATGGACGAGGGCTGCCTCCCCTCCTCGCCTCTGTCCCGCCCACCTTCCTCGCCACTTTCCCGTCCCGCCTCCAGTTCTGACACAGACTACTGGGGGGGAGGAGGGGGAGGAGGTGCAGGTGGAAGAGAGGACAGCAGGGACACCGAGGGGGGCAGCAACGCGAGCCGGAGGAGCAGCACCCCCTGTACAGAGTGTCGGGGGGAGTACAGGGGGAGGACAGGAGGAGGAGGAGGAGGAGGAGGAGGAGGACACCTCCCTGTCCTGACCATTGAACCGCCAAGTGACAGCTCAGTGGACATGAGTGACAGGTTAGTACAGCCAATCAGAGAGCAAGAGATAAAAACTTGTTATTCTAAGATTATTTATGTGATTAACACAGAAAACACAGATATTTTTTACTTACTCACCCTCCAATAATAGTGAATGAATGAATGAATAACCCTGTAACCACTATATTATAAAGCGCTTTCCTCACACTGCTTTATGAAGGGGGATTGTACCATCAACCCCCCCCCCCCCCCCCCCCCCC
>NW_019487047.1:0-1144 GCF_002814215.2 Seriola lalandi dorsalis | reverse complement strand
GTGTATGATGTACGCTGACTGTTACAAGTTAGTAACAAGCCTGCTGTTCACTCTGCTGTTCGCCCATACAGCCACCAGCTGGCACTGTTGTATTGTGAATGCTGTAAGTTTCCTCTTTAAACGCAGCACTGTTATAACAGTAATACTACAGTGGCCCTGAGAGCTCAACACACTGCAGCTTAAAAAAAACACACGCAAACAGTCAAAACACAAACACATGGATGGATGCACTTGTTGTTCAATGTTTAATCTTCAAGAGTCACAAAGCATTGAACAAGAAGAGTTGAACTCTAAGGGCCACCGTAGTAGTGGTGGAAATTGTTGTTCACAACTACACATAGTATATTAATGTTTAATGATTAAGTGTGTTTTTTTGTTCGTTATTCTGAAACACACACTGACAGACACACTGACAGACACACTGACAAACACACTGACAAACACACTGACAGACACACTGACAGACACACTGACAGACACACTGACAGACACACTGACAAACACACTGACAGACACACTGACAGACACACTGACAAACACACTGACAGACACACTGACAAACACACTGACAGACACACTGACAGACACACTGACAAACACACTGACAGACACACTGACAGACACACTGACAAACACACTGACAGACACACTGATATACACACTGATACACACGCTGACACACAAACACACACACTGTTGTACACACTGATACACACACACACACAGACACACACACTGATACACACACTGATACGCACACTGATACACACACACACTGATACACACACTGACACACACACTGATATACACACTGATACACACGCTGACACACAAACATACACACTGATGTACACACTGATACACACACTGATACACACACTGACACACACACTGATATACACACTGATACACACGCTGACACACAAACACACACACTGATGTACACACTGATACACACACAGATACACACACTGATACACACACTGATACACACTGTACCTGCCGCCCTGTGTGAATAACTTGAACAACCAGAGTGCTGGGTTGGATTTGATTGACTGGTGTGTGATCTGACCAACACTCCTGGAGGACCCCATCACAAAATGTCACACCATCTACTGTTCATCCAACCATTCACTACCACTCA
>NW_019487046.1:0-537 GCF_002814215.2 Seriola lalandi dorsalis | reverse complement strand
TTTGAAAACACAGCTTCAGAGTTTATGGTAACAACAGTCACGACCAAGAACAAATTATTTTTTTCTGTGGACTAACAGCCCCAGGTCTCTGCTTTCTGTCTGGATCCTTTACCACCCTCCACCTGATTATATAAAAGCACCTTCACAGCGGTGGTGGTTTATATTTATCTCAGTCATGTTGCATCATTGATGGATAATTAGGCGCTTGGTCTGATAATTCTAATGTCATCTGTGCACAGAACCAGTCTCTTTGCCAGTGTACTTTCAGTATGCGTTTGTGTGTGCTCTATTTGTGTGTGTGTGTGTGTGTGCAGTACAGGGCATGGATATGCACAATCACAAACACAGGCACACACACATTTCAAAGCACACTAAGGCACGCAAACAAACACATACCCCCAAACACCACCACAAACTCCCTGCCATTTGCTCTCCAGGAGATGGTATTTAACATGGCTGTCCCTTGAGTCCTGCCTGGCTGGCATAATGTCACTGTCTGGCCTTCTCTGAATGTATCAGGGCCAAAAACAACCTCCC
>NW_019487045.1:0-537 GCF_002814215.2 Seriola lalandi dorsalis | reverse complement strand
GAACTACTTTTCATTGAAGAAACAGTCCCTATAAAAACCGTCCCCACCAGTAACACCACAATCTGCTCAGAATGAATTCAGCTCCTCACTGACAATATGAACATCAACAGTTTAACAGGAGGGTAAATGACTGTGTGGTGTGAGACTGTGCAGCTGCTCATGACGTCAAGTCCTCCTGTGTAGCTGTGTGTGTGTGTGTGTGTATGTGTTAGCCAGCTGTGTGTGCTCTTTATGTGAATATTCCCATCCCTCTCTGAAGCAGTGACAGTGTGTATACGAGGTGTTCAGATGGAGGCGCAGCAGAGGAGGGGATGAAGAAGGAGAGTCCAGAGGAAGTCCTCCTCACTCCTCTTCCTCTCTTGTTTTATATGCTGTTTGATGGTTCTCTGGATTCGCACGTTTGCTGTGCTGCTGTTTGCTTGGTCAGAGACCGGTTAGTACACGTCCCAGTCTGAACGCCAACCGTCCTGAGACTGAAGGGTCGAAAAACACAGGTCCTGTCAGGGATGTGTCTCACTCACTCACTGCAGCCATGTG
>NW_019487044.1:0-537 GCF_002814215.2 Seriola lalandi dorsalis | reverse complement strand
ATGATGATGATGATGATGATGATGATGAAGATATCTTCAAGTGTCTTCAGGTCCAAACCCCAAACATTTTCAGTTATTGATATAAAACAGAAAAGAGAAGCTGGAAACGTAAAAATAACTGAATTGATTACGAGGAGAAAAATAAATAAATAAAGCTGCCTCGCCTAAATGCTCCACTGTGTTCACCAGCTCCTCTCTGTCTGTCTGTCTGTCTGTCTGTCTGTCTGTCTGTCTGCTGGTGGTGGACAGAGGCTTTTTACAGATGATTCTCTGAACACGTGGAACAGTGAAGCGGTGTCTCCTCAGATAAGAGTAGAGAGCAGAGAGTCAGCTGATAACTCACTGTTTTCATATTGTTATTTAATACATTGTTGGTGTAAAATATCAGTGTCACCTGTGTTAACCAGGAGGATGATCCCGACACCTGGTGATCCCGCCCCACGTGATGTCACCACAAGTTTTCATCACAGCCTGTATTCAGAAACTGAGCCTTAAAACCAGCCGTCAGGACTTCTGGAACTTTGTGATGTCACAACA
>NW_019487043.1:0-537 GCF_002814215.2 Seriola lalandi dorsalis | reverse complement strand
AGTCTCTGACTATTCACTTCACAACCATGGTCTCCTCTGAGACACTGGTTCTCAGAGACCTGGTCCTGGTCCATGCAGCTAATGGGCCCCAAAGATGTAACAAAAACTGTTTATCCATCCTCCCCCTCCTCGCCTGCTGCCCCCTCCTGACCAGCGAGAGGGATGATGATGATCCGTAAAAATGCACATTCACTTCATTATCTCTGCTGAGTATCCAGTCTCTGTTCATGACCCTCCTGACCACACATACTCCCATGAAATGTTTCTCTGCTATAACATTTATGTGGGAAGATAGATAGATAGGTAGAACTGTTGTGCAGTAGATAACAGGGGTGAAAGTTGTGCACTCATGAATAATATCTGGTGCTTATTATAGAGTGGGAATTGTCAGCAGTAACAGTAACCTGAGCTGGTGGTAGACTCCAGTTAGGTGAGAAGGAGAAGTTAAGATGCCAGTCAGGAGTCAATAGAGAGAGACCGAGCAGGTGGCAGCTTGTTGCGAGGCTGCAGATTTAATTTTTTTTTTTTTTTTTTTTT
>NW_019487042.1:0-537 GCF_002814215.2 Seriola lalandi dorsalis | reverse complement strand
AAAATAACAGATTTTGCTGTTTTTTACTGAAGAAAGAAGAATGCAGCAGGGAGTAGCGCATCACCGTCCAACACTGATGGTTTGCATAAACATTGCAGACACTTTGGATGGACATGCAAGTTAAAAAATATACAGATCTATAAATAACAAAGAAAGAATAACATGGCACGGGG
The DNA here is from genome assembly GCF_002814215.2 of Seriola lalandi dorsalis. Taxonomy (NCBI): domain Eukaryota; kingdom Metazoa; phylum Chordata; class Actinopteri; order Carangiformes; family Carangidae; genus Seriola; species Seriola lalandi. The sequence goes on along the minus strand of NW_019487042.1, from coordinate 364 downwards.
CGAATGAGCTTGTGAGAAGAAAAAAAAAGCGCCTTAATGGAATGAAGTCATCAGCGGTAATTAAATGCAGTGGGCAGAGGGAGGACGGGAGCGCGCCTGCCAGTGGTGCGCGCTGGGTGGTCCCTTGCGCTGATAAATGTGTGGCCCTCACTCCAGGCGAGTGGCCGAGCAGGCACTGGTTAAAACAATACCTACATTCATTTATCCATGGCTTTAAATCTCCCCTGCAACAGCAAAAAAATAACAGTGGCACGTCTGTCACCTTTGGGTTAACAAAGACAATTTGACAGTGAATTGTTTTCTCGCTTCCTCTGTGGATGAAACAAAGAAAGTCATCCATTTGCGTTTTGGGACTAGACAGTTC
>NW_019487041.1:0-537 GCF_002814215.2 Seriola lalandi dorsalis | reverse complement strand
GTGTGTGTGTGTGTGTCATCATTTGTGAACATCTCTGGGTTCATCTGCTGGTACCGTTTTAAAGATAAGCTGTATTTGAAAATGATTTTTTTTATCCTTAAGAATTTTGTACAAATTTGGCTTCACTTGTTTAATAGATCCACATGAATATATATATGTTTTTAAAAAGTCACTGTAACTTTAAATGTCATTAACCAAACACATAGGTTTACAGGAGAGAAGTATTTGTCTTAATCAATACTTTCCTTATTATTCTTCAGCTTGTGTCACCCTGGACCTTGTCCACAATGTCCTGCCTTTGTAACAAAATCCTGCACATGTGGGAAGACCAGGTACTTAACCTTTTTTCACTACCATATCTTTGACCTCTTGTGTTTTTAGCGAGGTTAACCCTAGAGTTTGATTCCTCAAACGTCTCCCTGTTACTTGGAGTTTTGTCACCTTAATATTGAACCATCTCTTTCTAGTCAACCAATGCGCTGCGGCCAGGCTACAGTGCTCCAGTGTGACAAAGTGTGTGGTGCTGTACTCAACTGT
>NW_019487040.1:0-624 GCF_002814215.2 Seriola lalandi dorsalis | reverse complement strand
CATAGGCCATTATACAACAGGGGTAGAATTGCATGTTCCCCTCAACTGAGGATTCAGGCGATTTTACCAGAGGTGGCCAGCATCATGAGGGGGTGATTTAGGCAAAAAAAACATTTTTGTCAAAAAATGACTTAGGCCATTATTTTAGGAAGGTGACGATGTATAAGTTGCAGTGCGTTGAGCTCTCAGGGCCAACGTACTTTTGAGCCCATACTTGATGAGTGTTTTGTGCTCACAAGTTTTAATGGCGTATTCCTTAGTATAAGCAACACATTTTCATTTATAGGTCAAATGTTTAAATGCTGTTTGTATATAAGAAACATTAAGTGTGGATTTACTCGGTTTATAGTTCATTTTGAATTGTAAGAACTTTTTCTTTTTGTTTAATTCCACATCTTTCTGAAACCAAAATGTCTGCTGTGGTTAACCACATCATCAGCTCAACACAAAGGGAAGTCTGGCGTCTGATGGGGAGAGAACCAGAGAAAAATGGCTTGAAAGGTCATGAAGCTGGTGGTAGTTTCCACACAATGTCTGATGAAGGTCTGATCCACGTCTATTAAAAGATACAAGGTTGTTCTCTACCTCTCAGCTACTGCACATGCAGTGTAATTCAATAGTTAA
>NW_019487039.1:0-537 GCF_002814215.2 Seriola lalandi dorsalis | reverse complement strand
GAGTTTGTTGAGGAGCTTTAGAGAGAGGGAGGCTCTTACAATCGTGATGGAGGTTCTTTGGCAGGTTCTACAGGAGGTTTTCAGAAGAACTGCTGAGACTCCAGGGCTCAGTGACGTTCTCCGTCAGCTCCGGTCCTCGGTCAGAGTCCAGGAGTGTCAGAGGTCGTTAAGGAGGAACCAGGCGTCGGGGAGGAGCTGCCAGATGTCTATAACGGGGTTCCCTGAGACTCCAGGAGGTTTCAAGGTTCCTGACTGGAGTCCCAGAGGTTCTACAGCCGGTTCCACAAGCTCTGGAATAGTTTCCAGGGTGCTGTGGTATGATGGAGGTCAGGAACTGGAAAATCTTCAACTGGAAAAATCACATGCATGACTGTTCAACATATACACACACACACACACACACACACACACACACACATACACACACATATTTAACACACATGTATTCAGGCACTTCAGAGCTGTCAGTATTGATCGTTTTGGAGAGAGAGACACAGAGCAGGAGGGCGGCCAAAATCTCTCAGGATCACACACACA
>NW_019487038.1:0-537 GCF_002814215.2 Seriola lalandi dorsalis | reverse complement strand
GACATGTATTGTTTTAGCAGGATTGAGGGGCGATTAGATTTATTTGTAGAAGTTGATGAAGAGCGGTCCATGTGTGAGTCTAGTGTTATGTTAAAATCACCGCCTAGGATAACGCAAGAGTTTGGAAATTTGGATAGTGCTGCAAATAGGGAGTGAAAGAAGGATTAGGAGTCTGTGTTGGGGCCGTAGATATTTGCTAGTGTCATAGTGTCTTTTCCAATGGATCCGGTTACAATTGTGTAGCGGCCTTCTGGGTCGGCCAGTGTTGAGATGTGAGAAAATGGGATATTCTTACTGATTAAAATTGAGGTGCCACGTTTTTTTGAGTTATAAACGGAGTGGTATGCCTGGTTAATCCATTTGGCTGTAAGTTTCTGAGATTCTCCTTCCGTTAGGTGGGTTTCCTGAAGGAAGCAGATATTGGATTTTATTTTATATAAGTGGTTTAATATTTTCGTTCTTTTTGCTGGGGAGCTGATTCCTCTTACATTCCAGGATGTAATTGTTATTTGGAGTAACATAAAATGCTCTAGTAGT
>NW_019487037.1:0-612 GCF_002814215.2 Seriola lalandi dorsalis | reverse complement strand
CAGCCAGTCTGCCTGTCTTTACACTTTCTGATACCGAGTCATTGAAGAAGTAGTGCTGTTCGGAGGGCGTATTATAACCTTTTGTCTTGTAAACACAACGATGGCCTAAGACTTGTAAGTCAACAGCTGTTGATGCTAACGTTGGTTTTGTAGCAATAGCAAAACTTGCAAATGGCTCAGACACACCACACATTAAAATATAGCAAAAAACAAAAATACCACGTAGACGACATAACAGCAATTTGAAGTCGATGGCCTCTCAAGAAAAACTGTCATGGTGCTAAAGTGCATTGTCTCTTTCCAGAATTGATGCTTCAGTTACTCTGGATGATGAATAAGTGGAACTGTTTTCTGTCGAAGAAATACAGTAGTTGAAAACTGTTAACGTTAAAACTGTTCACAGCTGTAACCAGGAGACTGTTTCTTTTCTGGAAAGACTATTGAAGTTTTTAAATCTCAGAGACAGAAATATCGTCACCTTCCTAAAATAATGGCCTAAGTCATGTTTTGACAAAAATGTTTTTTTTGCCTAAATCACCCCCTCATGATGCTGGCCACCTCTGGTAAAATCGCCTGAATCCTCAGTTGAGGGGAACATGCAATTCTACCCCC
>NW_019487036.1:0-537 GCF_002814215.2 Seriola lalandi dorsalis | reverse complement strand
CCTCCAGTCCAGACTAGCTAGTAGCAGTAATGATGTGTGGGCCAACTTTTCCCAATAATGTACAACTTTTCCTGATGAGATCAGTGTCAGTTATTATGATCTATTAATTCAGTGATTGGCCTGTGCCATGTCTTTCCGTCTTCTCTCCCCCTCTTTCGGACGCCTCCTTAACTGCAGCTAGTCTGACTCCGCAGCCGATCAAAAGAGCAGCCACTGTTTAGCCTCTAGGTGTCGTGGGCTGCAGCGTGACTCAGTCCGGCTGGGCCAGCTTGTTGCAGGATGGCTCAGCTGTATGTGGAGCGCAGCGTCATCCTGAGGGTTGTGGGGCGAAATATGCTGCTGAATGAAATGAGGAATCCTCGAGGAGCGCCGTGGACTTTAGTCCGCATGCTTCGTGGATAGGGGCAAATTCTTTGACCTGAATTTTTCAGTGAAAGCATTGAACATTTGTCTGAACTGAAGAAAGCACATACGTATGGACATATGGAAATTATATTATGACCCACTATAGTGCTGCAGGCATTTGTTTTGTTGACA
>NW_019487035.1:0-537 GCF_002814215.2 Seriola lalandi dorsalis | reverse complement strand
ACACACACACACACACACACACACACACACACACACACACACACGCTCGGTGCAGCTGTCAGCTAGTTTTAAGGGATTTTGTTCTGGTGTCAAATAAACTGAAATGTAGAATCGTCTTAACGTGCAGCACAAGCAGAAATCCAGCACGGAGAAAAGAGAGGAAACTAAATGTGCTGTCAGATGCTGCTTGGTACGAACACAAGTGACAAGCTAACTGGTTTTACCTGGTGCATCACCTGTAGGAATCTGTGGTCTCACACCTGAAGCTAATATCCTTTAATTTAATGCTTTTTGAGGAAATAAAATTCATCCAGTGTCCAGACTGTGGAGGATCCTGAATATTCACATTTTGAATTTCATGAAAACCTGTCAACCGTTCAAATCTCGTTATGAGGCAAAGTCAAGTGGAAATTGTGACGAGGTAGAAACTCATGTTGGCGCTGGAGCAAAAGTGGAGGCGGCGTGACGTAGTTATACAGCCACAAAACCTCATAGGGAGGTGTCGGGGGGGATCATGGTGGGCGGCGTTGTCGTTCA
>NW_019487034.1:0-646 GCF_002814215.2 Seriola lalandi dorsalis | reverse complement strand
GATGATGCAATTAAGATGTTTTAAGGAGGGAGATATATCACTGACTTAGTGTTTAGTGTCGCAACCATTTGGAAAAAGATCCAAACTGAGTAATCACACACACACACACACACACACACACACACACACACACACATATATACACACACACACACACACACACACACACACACACATACACACACACACACATACATTCTTTCTTTATTTCTTTATTCCTCTCTGTTTGTTACTGTGTCTTTCTCTTTTCCTCTCTCACACACATTCACCACACACAGAGTCTGGAAAACAACACACTCACATTAAGTCAGTGACAGCAGCACAAAGACTTAACATGTGGTAGCAGTTAAGCAGACCTTTGCAATCCAATATACCTCAAATAAAGAAAAAGAAAAAATCACTGGAAACATAGCACACAACCATCAAATATAGACCCGACAGGAGACAGAGATAACTTTGCCCCCATACGTTCTGTCGAGGTCTGATACCAACGTTCCTCCATTAAATGGCATTAGACAGAAAAGTAAAACAGCTACCCTGCTCTTGTTCACTCATTTTCTCTTTACAATAGCCAAAGGCAATATATTTGGATCTCATAAAAGTCAATAAGCAAGAGGAAAACACATTCATAACTTATAATTCCCCC
>NW_019487033.1:0-537 GCF_002814215.2 Seriola lalandi dorsalis | reverse complement strand
GACACACTTTTTGAGAAATGTTGCTTAAGTCATGAAGTAGGAGATAAAGCCAAACATTTCCTTCTGCACTGGGCCCTAACCCAGACTTTTGGTCCAAACCAATTTTAGAAATTGTTCATTTGTATCTCTTTCATGGGGAAGAGAGTTTTGGGGATAAATGAATACACACAACATTTGTAGCAAGGTCTCTTCAAACACACTCATCTAACAAATGAGAGAAACAAAAGAAGCAAATTAGAGAGGCAATTTCACCACTGTTGCATTTGGTGCAGTGTACACATGTAGAGCTAATTTTGGTTAATATAGACCCTCAGGGAATCAGTGTGTGTGTGTGTGTGTGTGTGTGTGTGTGTGTGTGTGTGTGTATATATACTCTTGCACTTCTGGCTTCACGAGGTCCAATTTGAGATTTAGACCTCAACAATGGAAGACCTATTACCCACTCCTCACTTCTTCAAAGGGTTTGAGGGATAAGTTCAGGTTAAGGGTGTGTGTGTGTGTGTGTGTGTGTGTGTGTGTGTGTGTGTGTGTGTGTGT
>NW_019487032.1:0-537 GCF_002814215.2 Seriola lalandi dorsalis | reverse complement strand
TGTGTGTGTGTGTGTGTGTGTGTGTATCTGTACCTGTACGAGCACTTCTTGTGTGTCTATGTGTTCCAGGTCTAGGGCTTCTTTGATCCTTTAAGAGCCTGCTGAGATAGGAGCTGTAATATCTGCCACGACTGTTTTCTGTGAAAGGTCACTGGGGAGGAGGAGGTGCAGGGAAGGGCGGGCTTGTTGTTCCCTCTGGGCCAGACTTCACTCTATACAGCATGTCTACTCCTCTTTTACAAATCCACCAAGACCGTAGCGCCTGTATGCCTGAGGTGGCACACCAGGGGAAACGTGTCAATGCTGTGCAGTGTTGTTGGAATCTGGGTTACAAGGTGACGGACCAGAGCAATAGGTTTGTGTGCTGTGGGGTTTGTTTAGCTTTTGAGTTCACCCCGCCTTCCCCTCTGTGGGTGTCACTGTCTCACTATCACTTTACAATATTAGTGGCTTTTGTGTAACTGTACTTCATTGATGGCTGCCAGTACAGTATCTTTTTTTTTTTTTTTTTTACTTCCTTGCTGTCTCTTGTCTCCG
>NW_019487031.1:0-537 GCF_002814215.2 Seriola lalandi dorsalis | reverse complement strand
CTGTCGCTGTTGCGATTGAGAGTCAGGCTCTTCCAACTGTCAAAACCGGCTCCCATAATACAATGAGAGAGATTGTTGACTGGGTAGAGTAAATATGGGCCTGCTGTATTCCATCTTTCTGACGGACACAACTGTAATGTCCACCACGGTCCCGAAATAGATCCTCCCTATTAACACTCACTAATGGATACAGTATATTGACTTTTTCATTATTAACACAGATTATGCACAGCACACACATACACAAACACGCACACTCCCATATCGGCTTTTACAAGAACACATGGTGCATCATGCACAGACACATTGGCAGCCAGAGCGTAATGCACAGGCACATGATGCCTACGCCTGATCTGGGAGGCTGGCCCATTTAGCTGAGAAGCAACAATGATTTCATTATATTGCTGAAATAATCAGAGAGCTCAGATCGCCGGGATACTCTGTATGTGTGTTTGCATGCGTGTGTTTGAGAGACACTGAGAGATAAAAAAGGCTTTTGTAGGTATTCACACCCTTTTTACAGTATGTGTGAGAGAG
>NW_019487030.1:0-538 GCF_002814215.2 Seriola lalandi dorsalis | reverse complement strand
CTTCCGCCTTGTTAATTATAGCTAGACTTTGTAGTTCTAGTAAATGAAAATTTGTATATATATATATATATAAAAAATTATAACGAGGGGCAAATCCAAACCCAACTTGAAAATGTCACCTAATTGACAAAGATGACGTGGTAGACAACGAGAAACTTTTATAAAGCTCCCCTCCTCCACAGAGAGGGCAAAGATCAGGATCAACTGTAAAACTCATCATTGAAACTGGTAGAACTAGTACTAGTCCAGTAACAGGCTGAAAGACTTCAGGGGGGCGATACTCTCTGCTGAAGGGTAGCCAGGGCTTCCAAGTAACGGATGGTCTGTCCACCATTTCAAAACCAACTTTCTTCTTTCTTTTAGCTAATGTTGTGTCTGGTCTGTAAGGACTTCCGAGGTTTTATAATTGTTAATCAGATGGCGTGGTTTAATGTCAGGTTTCAAGGACAAAAAGAAAATGAAACTGTGATTATATGCTGTATACAGAAAACAGTTTTTTTGGAGTATTGTGTGTTTTTGAGTGTGTGTGTGTGTGTGT
>NW_019487029.1:0-538 GCF_002814215.2 Seriola lalandi dorsalis | reverse complement strand
AAGCTTGATAAAACTCTCACGGCTCCTCTAAGTCTCATTAATATAAATTGGCGACTTGGTTTCAACTGAACAAAGCAGTGAGTGTGAAACTGAAGAGTTAAAACGCTCAAACCTACATTTAGTTGGTGCAGCTGGCTGCTGATCTTTAAACTGGACCTGAATACTGAAGAGTGTTCACTGTCAGGTGTGGTCAGGTGTGGTCAGGTGTGGTCAGGTGGGTGCTGTAAACAAAAATAAAGGATTTTGAGCTGGTGTAACTGTAAATATGGATTCTGTCGGACAGTTCTTTGCTTCCATCATCGCCACCTGATAATTATCATTGATGTCCAACTGATCTCACCTTATTGAAATAAACTTTGGTTCAATGAAAAGACAAGGACAAAACATTCTTCAATGACTACATTCAACCTAGGGCAGGAAAAAAATCAAACCTTAAACCTCTAAATCTGCAAGTTATTCAACCTGTTTGTTGTTCAGTGTAAATGCATCGTCCTGTAAAGGGCTGATAGAAGTCAGACAGCCGACTTTAAATACCCAC
>NW_019487028.1:0-538 GCF_002814215.2 Seriola lalandi dorsalis | reverse complement strand
TGTGTGTGTGTGTGTGTGTGTGTGTGTGTGTGTGTGTGTGTGTGTGTGTGTTTGTGTGGGTTTTTTTTTTTTCTTCAACATTTTCTAAATTAACTTTTTACTTTAAGGACAGGAAAATAATTTTTGCTCTGCTCACTGTGGTCTACAACTTCTAAGCATTTTGCACTACTGACTCTGCCTCAGTCTTCCTCTCAGGTCTTTCACCTTCAGAAACTGTTGCACATTCAAAACACTGTTTCTGTTTTCATGTCGTGATTACGTTCATATACATAATATCCATCTATTATATTGGTTGCACTTTATTTGGACAGCCTGCGTAGAGGGTTTACAGAGTATTTGTATGTAATCCTTATTGAGCACTCTAGTGTTCAAATAATGTTCAGCGATATATGTGCAAATATTCAACAAACCATTTATAAACCATTTCAGGGTTAGGGTTGGGATGTGCAAAACAGTTGAATTGTTAAATCTAATCTTTTGAAATGTAACAAATACTCTGTAAACTCTTGATGAACTATCCAAATAAAGTGTTACCATT
>NW_019487027.1:0-660 GCF_002814215.2 Seriola lalandi dorsalis | reverse complement strand
CCAGTTTCAGTTTGAATCTGGTTCCCGGCTGAGAAATACTCAGACTCATTAAGTTCTGATGCTAATGGAGCCGGTCAAGACTACACACGACTAAATGTCCGACCCCGACCTTCACACCAGGGCTTTACCCTCATACAGTCATACAGAGACAGCAGTACAAGCTCACACACACACACACACACCAAATATGCACCAACATGCAGAGGCAGTCTTTTACACACTAACAGGTATGCAAATAAACGCAATCTTAAAAACACACAAACACACACGCACACACACGTGGTAATGATTGGTTGCTAATGAGGTCAGGAGCAGTGATGATGTGAGCGTGTCGGTTCCTGGTGATGTCACTCTCCCTGAGGCCAGAACCCATTATACACCATTAGTCATTAGCTTATCACACACACACACACACATAAACCAGTCATGTAGAAACACACAACGCTTCAGAGCAACAATGTCTCTGGTGGGCGGGGCTTGGTGGCTGCTTTGTTGTGACATCACAAAGTTCCAGAAGTCCTGACGGCTGGTTTTAAGGCTCAGTTTCTGAATACAGGCTGTGTGCATTTCTCTGTGGACTGAGGCTTTGATACTTTCACAGTATTAATATAGAAGCTAGACCTGATCTATAATCACACTACACATGGACACAGACCTTTA
>NW_019487026.1:0-589 GCF_002814215.2 Seriola lalandi dorsalis | reverse complement strand
CTTTGGTCTGTGACGACACGGAGAGCTGTAACTACAACATGGCTTAGTTCGTAATGAGAGAGAGGGATAAACATACACACACACACACACACACACACACACACACACACACACACACGGGGAGGGAGGAGATGTAATGTTTAGCATCTTGATGTTGTTTTATGGCAAAAGAGAACAAAGTAGAAATGTTTGGCTGACAGAAACGCACAGATGCAGCGTGTTTGTGAAAGAGATGATGTCAGTGTGGCGGGACGTCACCTGTCATCTGGTTCAATTCGCTGCGTGCGTTCATTTGAAGTTAGTATTCAGTCGAGCGTGCGCACGTACATCATCAAGTCCAAAATAACAATGGAAGTCAACCAGCCATCCACTCCCACCCGTAAAGCACAACTCTGTTTGTGTGTGTGTGTGTGTGTGTGTGCGTGCATTCCTGATGGCAGTGGCCCGTGGCACAGTGCCAATCATTCTTCACTTCGCAATTACAAAGAGCAGAGGGCTGCAGGTAATCACCATTGATCAGCGCTCATGTACACACACACACACACACACACACACACACACACACACACACACACAGACACACACACAC
>NW_019487025.1:0-538 GCF_002814215.2 Seriola lalandi dorsalis | reverse complement strand
GCACTCATCATGTTCAGCACTCCGATATCTAAAATCTGATTATCTGAATATCAAAAATCTAAATCACCTTAAAGTTGCTCCTACTCCAAACAAACATTTTCACCTAAGCACAAAACCTTAAAGATACGTGCGACAGCCATAATCAGGATCAGTAACCAAACACTAAGCAGAGCAGGTTCTTCTGTCTGCCACTGATCAAACTGACCTGTCATCTGTCTGCCTGCAGACAGAGAGGTAACACAGCTCATTAAAACAATCTGCAGTGACCCTGAGAGCTCCTCCAGAACCCTGGTGACCCACAGTGCACAAACATGAAGCTTGTTAGAGAGGTTTTCATGACAACACTGGATACAGTATTATATTTTCTCTGGTACTGAATCATTGGTGAGTGTTTTATTTATTTATACAGTACTGAAAATGGATTCAGAAATACAGTGTATAATTCATATTGGATGCACCATCCATCAGGAGAAATGTGTTACCTTTTGCCACCGGAGGAGCTGCTGGAGGAGGTGGTTCGACTCCGACTCTCTGCTCC
>NW_019487024.1:0-538 GCF_002814215.2 Seriola lalandi dorsalis | reverse complement strand
ATAAATCATGTTAATCATGGAAAATATTAACAATTCAGATTCTGCAATTGTGTATGAAAGTCCCACATCAGCACATTCAACTGATTTCCTCAGCTTGTCTCGACATGATATAAAGTTGATATAAAGTTACTGTAAATAAAACAGTGGCCACGGACTCCAGAGGGTTAATACACCTCTGACATTCTACACAAAATTATGAATAAGGATGGTCAGAGGACTTCAAATCATGATGGATATGAACGGGAAACCAAAAACCATCAACATGAAATTAAAGCAATCAGAACTCTTACCAAAGAAGACAAAAATCAAAAGCCCTGTACAGTCCATCTCTGAGTTCACTGAAAGTAAAAAGAGAAAAGGAAGACATAAAAAAGTAGTAAACAAAAAGAAAAAGAAAGTATCAAGCACTTACCAGGACAGCAGACATTAATGATATAAATTGTAATCAATAAATGTAAATATATTTCTGTTGTGTTTCAAAGGCATTTTAAAAAATATTAAAATTACTGAGTGAAACGTATGTAAATGATTCACACTG
>NW_019487023.1:0-538 GCF_002814215.2 Seriola lalandi dorsalis | reverse complement strand
AATTTCTAACACTAGAATGTAGGCTATATTTAGCTCTGTGTGATTTATGGTGTCAGCATGAGCTATTAATAGTCTTCGTAATTTATCACAATTTGATTTACAACCTAAATAGTATTTATTTAAATTATTCTGCTTAAATAACTTTAACTTTCTTTCCCCGTCATTTTAGGCTAATTGAAGGAATTTATTATTGTTTATTTTGCAGTCTTTCAGAATTATTTTAATTTTCGTTTAACCATACAAAAGCTATTTCATATTGGATCAGTAAGTCATCGCTGCAGCAGCAGCAGCAGCAGCAGCAGCAGCAGCAGCAGCTTCCCCGTTCTGGCTGCACGTCCAGAGGTAATTAAAGCTGCAAAAAAAAAAGTGTGCTTGCAATCTGACAGTTTCACCGTTCTGCAGTTTAATCTGAGGCTCAGTCAGCCCCGTTTTATAATGCAGAGCCTTTTCAGGGGCTCTCCTGCTCCCCCAGACCCTCCTGTTTTCATAGAAACACAGATCACAAATTCATTCACACACACAGAGCGAGAGAGAGAGA
>NW_019487022.1:0-538 GCF_002814215.2 Seriola lalandi dorsalis | reverse complement strand
AACATATCGCTTCTATAACTGCGACTGAGTGAGCATGAGCAAAACCAGGACTCTGAAACTGAAGCAGCTACATGGAATTCAGCCGTAATTCATACTTTTTCCTATTGTCATGTAAAACAGCTGCTGTGACAAAGTGAAGAAACATGTATTAACATTTATGATTTTATAACATTAATGTGGACAACTTCATGTTTTAATGTCTCTATGTGAAATGCAACCATGTGCTCTGTGAGAAGGAAAGCCCTGAATAAACATGTGCATAATTTCAGCCGAGCCACCAGACTGTCCTGTTTCCAAGGCTCTTTCAAATGTGGCTGAAAAATGCGTCCTTCTTTTCCTGGGCTTTTCCAACAGGTAAATCCTCTGTGTCCAACCTATCCACTGATGAAAATAATATGGCAGCAAACAGCACTGACAGAGAGACTGAGGAATACACTGTTAAATGTAAGTATTGGGTTTCAGCTATGTTCGACAGCTAACGGTACAACTGTTAAAAAACAAAGGGCCTTAAAACCTCAAGTTCTTGTAAAAAAAAAAA
>NW_019487021.1:0-538 GCF_002814215.2 Seriola lalandi dorsalis | reverse complement strand
TTGGAATGGCAAGAAGGACAAAGTCATAGGTATGACATCTCTCTCTCTCTCTCTCTCTCTCTCTCTCTCTCTCTTTGGTGGAGCACCCTTTGAAGTACCGGGCCTGGGTTTAAATCTCCCTTTTTCATGTATCCATGATCATCTGACCATCTGTAGCTCAACTAAACATCTGCTGTGAGACAGCTAACACCCAACCCCACATGGGTTTTCAAGATGAACAGACCTGATTTAACCACTAGGATGACACCAAGGACAATGTGATTGGTGGTTAAATCTTACAGACCAGTTTAATTCTCACTCACAAACATACGCAGTATGAGGGTCCAACCTGCAGAGATGGTGAGCGCTGTGAACACTGACCCCGCATTACTTCACTCCCTAAACTGTCGATGTGGTTTTCCAGTTAGTTTTAAATGCATTGATGTAACATAAGCTTGAACAATCTTAAATCTTAGCATAGCATGACCGCTATTCATTCATGAACAGTCCTGCCACTCCATTAATCAACGTGATTATCATTGGCACTAACAGCTGATAG
>NW_019487020.1:0-665 GCF_002814215.2 Seriola lalandi dorsalis | reverse complement strand
CAGGTGCAGCTGGTTTCCTGAGGCAGGTGCAGCTAGCTTACCCAGGCAGGTAAGGCTAGTTTACAGAGGCAGGTGCAGCTAGCTTACAGAGGCAGGAGCAGCTAGCTACCGAGGCAGGGGAGGCTAGTTTACAGAGGCAGGTGCAGCTAGCTTACAGAGGCAGGAGCAGCTAGCTACCGAGGCAGGTGAGGCTAGTTTACTGATGCAGGTATATTGTATGGTCACAATTACAGTATTCCCATAAAAGTTATTTACTCACCCACTAGAAGCAATTTTATGAATTATTATTAAAATATAAACATGAACATACATGAAAATATACTTTATATTTATAAAGAAATCTAAATCATCAATACAAAACAAAATGATATAACAAAACAAAAAAGAGGCAACTCACATTCCTGTGTGTTACACAATAATATCAGCAGGTACATTGTAAACATATCTGGAGGTTAAATTAAGCACCGGACAGGGAGCTGCTTTAATAATAATAATAATTTCCTAGATGAAATACATCGGTGGGAACCTTCAGTATTTTGTACTGTGTTGCGAGGACACAATAAAAGTCCAGAACACAACATGCAGTTGTCTGTCTGAGCCTCCACATCTGTTTACAGTTCACAGACAACAGACTCTTCAGCTCTGGCAAACTCTCTGTAGGTAGA
>NW_019487019.1:0-545 GCF_002814215.2 Seriola lalandi dorsalis | reverse complement strand
AGAGAGACAGAGAGACAGAGAGACAGAGAGACAGACAGAGAGACAGAGAGACAGACAGAGAGACAGGTTGGACTTATTCTCAGAGCTCAGCCTCCGTCTGGATCCACGTGGTTCAGTCTTTCTTAAGGTCGGAGACTTTGTCAGAGTCTTTGTGTCTGTTTCACATGTAGAGTCGGTCATTGTCGTTAGTACGAAGCCTCGTTAATGATGACTTCCCTCTCTCCTCTCTCTGCTCTCATGTTCAGTTCTTCTTCTGCCTCCTTTAGTGATAATGATACATGGAATTAAAGTAGTTTATCTGCTGTAATGGAGGCGAGGCTCAGTGTATTGGAAGTGCTCCTCCTCTTCCCTTCAGTTCCCGAGCAGCTGGGAAACCAGAGCGGCTCAACACTCAGCTGAGCAGTGGTGGAAATATGATCAGTCAGTCAGTCATCAGTCAGTCAGTCATCAGTCAGTCATCAGTCATCAGTCATCAGTCAGTCAGTCATCAGTCATCAGTCAGTCAGTCATCAGTCAGTCATCAGTCATCAGTCAGTCATCAGTCA
>NW_019487018.1:0-538 GCF_002814215.2 Seriola lalandi dorsalis | reverse complement strand
ACACACACACACACACACACACACACACACAACAACGCAGCCACGCACGCACGCACACTCACAACAAACCAGGTCTGAGAGCATTCCAGTTGGCTGTGCTGAGACCTCTGGCCTGCCAGGCCGTCAATCTGCTCCCTTTGAGCTTTGTTGTTTGGTTTTCAATCATCAGCCTCACTTTCCAGACTCCTGCTCTGTGCCCACAGGCCCACCGTGAAAATCCTCCAGACTCAGCGCAGCTCCACTGTCCTTTCAACTGACACCCCCACCTCCCACAGCACTTACTGTAATCTGAAAAAGTTAATGGAGTTTATCTCTCATCCCGTCGCCCTGAGAATAATAGAGAAACTTTTGCGCTTTCGATGCACAGGGATAATTACATTACAAGAGGCAACACGATTTATACCCTTGATTGAATTAAAAACAAAATTGATTTAGCGTTAGTGCAGACTTTAAGGGGTGTGTGTCTGTGTGTGTGTGGGGGGGCTTGTATAAAATGTGTGTCTTGCATGGTTGCATGTGTGCAGTGTCATTGGCACAC
>NW_019487017.1:0-538 GCF_002814215.2 Seriola lalandi dorsalis | reverse complement strand
TAGCTGGGGCTAGCTGGGGCTAGCTGGTCAGCTGCGACTGAACATTCAAATGAAAACACTTACAAATAGCACCTCATTAATAGATAAAAGCACTGTCCAAATGAATACTCCATATGAACTAAGCAAAAAGTGAGATAGGTTGTGACACGATTTATAAATTGAAGACAGCATTTTGGGTGAAGAATAGTTGCAAGCAGTCAAACATTCACAAAAAGCGCCAAAGCTGCAGAAACATATTAATCACAACTTCCGTTTAGGACTTTCACAATTAAATCAGAGCATGTACTCGTAACATACTCATAGACTTTCTCCTCAGAGACAGATGTGGCTGAAGGTAAACAACTGAATTTTCTCCCCCTCAGTCTCTTTGCGCCATTGTTTAACTTCCCCTCTGTCTCACACTGCTGATCCACATTCAGTCGGCCCTGACGGCACAGCAGGACAGAGTATACAGTTGTTCTGTGGTAGATATTTGTTGGGGTATAATCGGCAGCAGCAACGCCCCCCATACATACACACACACACACACACACACACA
>NW_019487016.1:0-538 GCF_002814215.2 Seriola lalandi dorsalis | reverse complement strand
AAAAAAAAAAAAAAAAAACAGCAAGGCAGCCCAGATGTTCCCTGTTATCCTGTCGTGTTTCTCTTTGCCTGTTTCGGAATGTACCGTCCTGAAGATGAATGTCTCCCACCTGTAGATTCTCTTTGCCTGTCTGATCACACATATTGTGTCCAGACACCATGTCTCCTCTAGACAGACCTGACCCAGCTGGCAGCAGAATAAAACACGAGTACCTCCAGGCTGGTCTAGTTTTCTTTCCTCTTATGCCTTCTAGATATTATGAACTGAATTCCCATCCACTGATGGAATGCCATATATATATAAGTAGAACCAGCGTGAGCTCTAACACCATAAATCCCAGTGGGCACTGTGGGTGTGCATAGAAAGTTGCTTTGTCTAAATGCCACAATTATGTTCAAATGGGAGGAAATCAAACATCTCGCAAAAATGAACCCAGACATTCTCCATGTGGGAAACATTACCAACTGTTAATTACTAATTTAAAAAGCAGGGAGGAGTCACTCACGCTACCAGATCTTTGCACTCTTGTTTGGAAAAA
>NW_019487015.1:0-538 GCF_002814215.2 Seriola lalandi dorsalis | reverse complement strand
AAAAACATATTGTGTGTCATGTACCTGGCAGTTAAACGGTTCTCTGCTTAAAATAAATTCTGTATAATGTGACAGTCGATTAAAAAATAAACAAAGAAGAGATAAAAATGCCAATTTGACACCTTAATATTAATATAGAGTAACTTAATGCATGAAAGATCTTGTAAAGTGAGCTGCCTTTGTGGAGTGCGACAGAAACAGACGAGACTTACCTCCGGCGCAGGTGGCCGAGCAATCGGACCAGGGCAGGTGGTGCCAGGAGAAGCCCACCTCGTTGTCGCCGCTTCCTGTGCGCTGGATGGGCACGTTGAACTTGTAGCGTATTCCCATGTTCTGTTCCTGAAGGAGGACCTGAAACAAGGAGCGCAGCAGATACAAGGTGAGGAGAAGGAGGAGGAAGGGAAGTAGCATGGCTGGTCATGCAGAGTGGACTCACAATGACTTATCACTAACTAGTTAAGTTTGGAGTTGACCGATAACCTGATCGATAAAAGCCCCATATTCACTCGCCTTAGATCTGTTTTGGTCTCCACCGACT
>NW_019487014.1:0-538 GCF_002814215.2 Seriola lalandi dorsalis | reverse complement strand
CACACACACACACACACGCACACACACACACACACACACACACTGCCAGAGGCGCTGTCTTTAGGAAGTGGCGTCAGAGAGAGAAAAAATGGGATGAATGAGAAACTCTGAGAGAAAATTTAGTCTGAAAACTGTTGAACTGTAGTTGGTTAATGTTTTGGTTTTATTTGCTCTTAAAGAATAATAAAATACAATATTCACATTCACTCTGTGTCCAGTTTATTAGGAACCTGTGATGCACTCTCTATATATTTTCTAACATAATTTGAAGTCGCTCTTTAAGGTCAAATCCGTACATTTGTTTGTTCTGTTAGTTCGACCAGATTGTGAACGTTGTGTCGGCTTCACATTAGAATCAGGTTTCTACCTTTTCCTGTTCTGAGTCACATGACCTCCGCTGCAATAATCATCTTCGATCATGTTGCCTGGAGACCGATGTTAACAGCAAAACAACCAACTGTGTCTCCGTCCATCGTCTGTTTCCTTTTAAACACCTGAGCCCGAACAGCGTTTTCCTCACCTGGTGGCGCTGCAGCAG
>NW_019487013.1:0-538 GCF_002814215.2 Seriola lalandi dorsalis | reverse complement strand
TAAGCATGTCCTGACTCTAGCTTTGTATTCACTGCACAGACATGAGAGTGGTGTGGATCCAGCTCAGCATATCACATCTGAAGAAGTAATGATAAGTTCATCACGATGATCAGTGTTATTATTATCATCATTATTATTATTACTTCAGTGGATGAAATAATGTTTCCTGGGTCACACTCGCTGGGTGTTATCTGCTTCTGTTTTTTTCATTTACAAAGTGAACTAATATCTGAAAACCATGGTCACTAGTTTGAATCATCCATCGTGGATTTCAGACCGTAAATCCTGCCCCAGACCAGCTCTTAAAGGTCAGTGGCGTTGTCTCAGTTCAGAGTCTCTATAAAGTCTTTGGCAGGGAGCTCAGGCCTTCCTGGAAGTGACTGCAGCCAGGGACAAAGCAGCCCAGGCCCACCTGGCATCAGGTCTGTGATGGCTTTCAGCAGTAAAGCACCGAGCAGCACATCCAGGAATGTGGCTTTTTGTGCTGTTACAGCATGGTGGGCTGTCTGCAGCTTTTATTTAACTGTGGACTACGGTC
>NW_019487012.1:0-538 GCF_002814215.2 Seriola lalandi dorsalis | reverse complement strand
CTAAACTGAGACAGGTTGAGTAACGAGCTTTGCCATGTGTCTCCCTGTGCTGTAGAGAATCTTAATCATTTTTAAAACGACAGTAGTGTTACATGATTCTTCACTAACTACCGAAAAACAGCCTTCTCTCCGTCATGTGATTGAGCGTGACATGGAGGGGGAAAAAAGACACCTCCACGGCTGTAATTTAAGAAGTAGAGACAGAATTAGTAGTTTACAGTTTACTACTCTGTGGCGCCAAAATATCAGTTCAACCAGCATGTGAAGTGGGAGAAAGAGGCGGCTCTTAAATCCCACTGGCACTCAGAAGTGATCTTTGCAGGCAAACCACCTCAACTGAGTCACTTCAGTCAAACTGTGAAGCTCCTGTGATGTGATGCCAGCTACTACCAGCACCACCGGTCTGACTGAAACTCTATGGGAGGGCACCAGCGTGTGTGTGTGTGTGTGTGTGTGTGTGTGTGTGTGTGCACACAAGCGTGTGGCATTAAACACCAGCATGTACATATAAGAGCCTTGCAAAAAAAAAGTTACCTCC
>NW_019487011.1:0-538 GCF_002814215.2 Seriola lalandi dorsalis | reverse complement strand
ACACACTTTATCATGAATGCTTAAGACAAAATCTGCCTTTGAACTTACTGTGTAAACACATATATTTTTCACATACTAAATATGCACACTAATGCTGCACATGCTGTACAATTTGAATACTGTTAGTGTGTAGTATTACCAATTTGGACACAGCATTTTGTGTTGTAGTAGGTGATGGGGAGAAATGTAACAGTGATGGAACTTGGCAAATGACCGTATAATATGTAAATGTTAGAGGAACTGATGTGAGACTGTTCCCGGCAACAGATCAATATTGGCTCAGTCTGGTCTCAGGTCTTATGGGAGAAAGTTATGTCCTACTTGTCATTCATCCACCACAGCTCAACCAACCTTAATCCTTTCTGCTTCAGTGTTTAATGATTACCTGACGGCGCCAGACGTTTAGCTACAACACTACTGTGTATGTGCGTATGCCATGGCACATTGCAACAACTTGCGCTGTCCTGTCCTGTTGTTTCAACGGTGCAATAAAACAGTTAGGGAGCCATGGAGCGAGCGCACGCACGCACGCACGCAC
>NW_019487010.1:0-758 GCF_002814215.2 Seriola lalandi dorsalis | reverse complement strand
GTAGCACAGGTGTGTAGAGTGGCTGACTGTAGTGTGTGTTGTGGTTCATGTATCATATCATCAGAAGTTATGCTGCTGCTGCTTGTACATTTCCCAGTCTTCTCATTTGTATTGTCTGTATGAGGTTTTCTGGTGATGGTGCAGAGACAGAAAGAGGAGCCACATGTATGAAGACAGTAGAGAGCTGATGAGTGCAGCGGGTATAATAATAATAATAATAATAATAATAATAATAATAATAATAATAATAATAATAATAAACAGGGAAGCTGCTCTTTGTGAGAGGAGTAGGTGGCTCTTAAAAGAGCCTTTGAGTGGGTCGCTGTGTTCAGCGGCTTTACTTGGACTTGGCGGCCTTCTCGGTCTTCTTGGGCAGCAGAACAGCCTGGATGTTGGGCAGCACGCCTCCCTGAGCGATGGTCACTCCGCCCAGGAGTTTGTTGAGCTCCTCGTCGTTGCGGACGGCCAGCTGCAGGTGTCTGGGGATGATACGGGTCTTCTTGTTGTCGCGGGCAGCGTTTCCAGCCAGCTCCAGGATCTCAGCGGTCAGGTACTCCAGCACCGCCGCCAGGTAGACGGGGGCTCCGGCACCGACACGCTGAGCGTAGTTTCCTTTGCGCAGCAGCCTGTGAACACGGCCGACCGGGAACTGGAGCCCGGCCCGGGAGGAGCGGGTCTTGGCCTTAGCTCTGGCTTTTCCACCGGTTTTGCCGCGTCCGCTCATTTTCAGGATGATCTCTCTACAGCGTCGACTCAGA
>NW_019487009.1:0-583 GCF_002814215.2 Seriola lalandi dorsalis | reverse complement strand
GAGGGATGTGACATTGTTTTATATCAGAGTCTTTTATATCAAGACATTTCTCAAAACCAGAATATGATCAGGGTGACTTTTGAACACTGGAAATAAATCATGTACTCATCCCGGCAGTAGCCCCCGTGGCACTCAAAATTTCCCTGGAATTTTCTAGTTATTATTATAATTCTATGTGCTGAAGCAAAAAGACTGAAGAATAAAATGTGTAACTGTCAAAATACTTATGGTGTACACTGTATACTGTATCACCACATATTAATCTCACAATCTGACATGCCCCAAAATTGATGACTCATCTCACACAGTATGACCTGCAAGATCACTGTTATTTACAGTGTTTAACAGGCCTGAGAAGGAAAGTTGTAGAGAAATGTCAGAGGCAAAATAAAAAAACAGAGGGAATATTTAGAGTAGAAGAGAAAGTAAGGAAGGAAAGTAGGGAAAGGGGTATGCAGGAAAAAAAGAGGGCTGGCAAAGATATGCTTTTTAACAGGTAATTCACAAATTTCACAAAATCCCCTGCATTCCCTGAGGACAGTAATTAATCACAGTGACCAAGTGACCACACACACACACACAC
>NW_019487008.1:0-538 GCF_002814215.2 Seriola lalandi dorsalis | reverse complement strand
ATCAGACTGTCCTCATATGAAGAAAATTAAAGAGGAAGAGGGGGAGCAAGAGGAAGAGGAGGAGGAGGAGGAGCATTATGACGACAGCAGTAATGAGATTTTCAGTCTGGAGCTGGAGCGAGGGGAAAGAGGACTCGGTCTTGCTCTGGTTGACACAAGGGTGAGTGACAGAGATCGTTAAACAAACGACCCCATTAACAGTGTGGTAATTATACGAGGTTAGCTAACTTTACCTGCAGCTCAACGCTCACCTGTTGGCGTCCATCTTGAAGTCTTGAGCTCTCAGCTGTCTCCATTTACCCGTTTTACTCCGTCTCTGGTCATTCAGCTTTTCAGGTCGGGTAGAATCTAAACTGGAACATCTGCCCAGATGTTCCAGTTCTTTTGCTGGCTTCCGCTGCTGCGACACGCCGTGTTAGCAGCTAAGTTTCATATCTGGATGTGGAAACTGGCGGTGGGCGGGATCACACAGCGCAAATCAAACACACGTTCTGCTCCTTAATGGAAACTTGTTCCGTGTGTTCACTGCTAATTAGCA
>NW_019487007.1:0-538 GCF_002814215.2 Seriola lalandi dorsalis | reverse complement strand
TAGTGTAGCAGTAGTGAAGTAGTGGTGTAGTAGTGTAGCAGTAGTGAAGTAGTGGTGTAGTAGTGTAGTAGTGTAGCAGTAGTGAAGTAGTGGTGTAGTAGTGTAGTAGTGTAGCAGTAGTAGTGTAGTGCTGGGAACAGGAGTGGAGCTCACTTGCCAGTAAATCTGAGCAATGTTTTCAAGATCGGTGCCAACACAGACTATAATTATAATTATATAAACTATAATTATAATTCATGTCTCCATACATCCAACGGTGAGAGCAATTAGAAGAAATGTTCCACTGTGGGTGTGTACTGTAACACCGGCTGCAGTGCATGTATTTAAGTTCAGACCTGTTTCTCATTGGGACAGACAGGATCACAGCATCTGATTCTACTGACATCAGAGCAACAACCTGCACATTTCACTTTGGTGAGTGTCTTGTGTTCTATTTGTTTAAAGTATCTTGATGTCTGTTATTAATTTACAGAACACATCATTTTCTGAAGCTTATTATTTGCAACATCTGGGCTTAGTTCTTGTTAAAGAAACAATA
>NW_019487006.1:0-538 GCF_002814215.2 Seriola lalandi dorsalis | reverse complement strand
TGCTTAGAAAAGCAAAAACAGATTAAGTTTGCTGCTACCACCTCTATCTTTATCTTCTTTGCCATTATAGACACACTCACCTTCTTTGTTTGGCCGTCATTAATCCATCTGAACAGTGATGAAAATGGGTCACAGGAAGCTGGTTAGACAATAGTCCAGGAATGAATGCTGTTGAGGAGCATCATTAAGTCCAGTTCAGATACCGTACCGGCCGGTTCTGCTGTGACTCATCATACAGTACTTTTAAAATGAATTAGCTCCTGTCAGGTTGTACAAAGGAAATCACACAAGAATTGGAAAAACATTACAATGGTGCATCAAATGGGCTTTAGCTAATAATCTATATAATGTCAAAAGAGAATAGGTGTGCATTTCCAAGACAGCACAGTTCAAGCCTCACTTCTACGAATTACAAAATAGCACAATCTTTTTGTTTTCCAGTATCACATATTATTGTAGATGAGAGTTATGAGATGAGAGTATGATTAATATAGAAACTAGACCTGCTTTATAATCAAACATACAATATGGGACCTTT
>NW_019487005.1:0-642 GCF_002814215.2 Seriola lalandi dorsalis | reverse complement strand
TCTACCTACAGAGAGTTTGCCAGAGCTGAAGAGTCTGTTGTCTGTGAACTGTAAACAGATGTGGAGGCTCAGACAGACAACTGCATGTTGTGTTCTGGACTTTTATTGTGTCCTCGCAACACAGTACAAAATACTGAAGGTTCCCACCGATGTATTTCATCTAGGAAATTATTATTATTATTAAAGCAGCTCCCTGTCCGGTGCTTAATTTAACCTCCAGATATGTTTACAATGTACCTGCTGATATTATTGTGTAACACACAGGAATGTGAGTTGCCTCTTTTTTGTTTTGTTATATCATTTTGTTTTGTATTGATGATTTAGATTTCTTTATAAATATAAAGTATATTTTCATGTATGTTCATGTTTATATTTTAATAATAATTCATAAAATTGCTTCTAGTGGGTGAGTAAATAACTTTTATGGGAATACTGTAATTGTGACCATACAATATACCTGCATCAGTAAACTAGCCTCACCTGCCTCGGTAGCTAGCTGCTCCTGCCTCTGTAAACTAGCCTCACCTGCCTCGGTAGCTAGCTGCTCCTGCCTCTGTAAGCTAGCTGCACCTGCCTCTGTAAACTAGCCTTACCTGCCTGGGTAAGCTAGCTGCACCTGCCTCAGGAAACCAGCTGCACCTG
>NW_019487004.1:0-652 GCF_002814215.2 Seriola lalandi dorsalis | reverse complement strand
AAAGAGTCACACTTTTGACATAGGCCATTATACAACCGGGGGTAGAATTGCATGTTCCCCTCAACTGAGGATTCAGGCGATTTTACCAGAGGTGGCCAGCATCATGAGGGGGTGATTTAGGCAAAAAAAACATTTTTGTCAAAACATGACTTAGGCCATTATTTTAGGAAGGTGACGATATAATATATTGCTTGAGAGACTGCTCAAGCAAAGCAGGGCCAACTGAGGCGAAGGGAGAAGGTTGAGAAGAGAAACTTCTCTTGGAAGAAGCTGTGGAACATGAAGCGCATCGAACCAGCTTCATTATTAGAGTCATCTATGACGTCCTGCCATCTCCAATCAACCTCAACCAGTGGTACGGAGCAGACACCACGTCTCCGTCCATCTCCAGCCAGCCTGAAGCACATTCAGGTGGGCTGCGACACAAGCCTTACGCAAGGCCGTTACACCTGGCGGCACAACCCTAGAGACCAGGCGGATAATCCATCAACGCCCTACCTCCTCTCTCGTCCCATCCCACAGCTGGAATAGCGTTCATCAGTGCAGGTGTGACGCTAAACAACGCCTTAACATCCAAGCCACACATTGGCCAGCTAGGTGGGGCATGAGACTGGAAGTTATTGGTGGATCGGCTGCTGAGGTTTTGTGGGCA
>NW_019487003.1:0-538 GCF_002814215.2 Seriola lalandi dorsalis | reverse complement strand
AAAGGAACACCACACACCAAGCAGGACAACAAAAAGTTTCCCTTCACACCATAACTATAATAATAATAATAATAATAAATGTTATTTGAGTAGCACCTTTCATACAAGAAATGCCGAGCAGTATGCAACAACATGCTTCAAGTTCATCACATGAAAATACATAAAATGAACATGAAAACATGTTAAAAGCTTTAATGTAAAATGAGATGGAATAATAGCATAGAAAAAGTATTTTAACAATTAAAATACGTTAAAAATGGATTACATAGAACACATATGCTTATAACAGCATTTAAAAGAAGTGCTGAGCTAGTTAAAGTCTAAGGTGAAGAGGTATGTTTTCAAGCTTTCCTTTAAAAATACTTAACAATCAACAAGTTCATCACTTTTCATTCACTAAACCAAATTAACAGAAGAAATTTCAGTCGTTTTCAGAAGAGTTGAGCATTTCCTTGTCTTATCTTGTACTTTGATGTGATGATGGCAACTCTGCATAAATGTCTTTTCTTAGCTAATATTGGAAACAATATTTTATAGG
>NW_019487001.1:0-623 GCF_002814215.2 Seriola lalandi dorsalis | reverse complement strand
TGCAGTCGTTTTTCATATTGAAAGGACTGACTGAAAGAAAAGGACGAGAGCCATGAACTGAATTTGTGTTTGAGCTCTCCACCAGCTAAAACTGAAGTTACAATACAGAAGCTATTAACTTTAAGTGTGGTTTCACATTTGACGAAAAACAACAATGGATGATGGTATTCACGGGTACGTTTCCCCTCCCTGAGTGATCAACTCTAACTTCCCTTTTCATCACTGATGTAACATACACTTTCAAAAGCTGAGTTTGTCAGTGGGATTCATTTGAAACAACGGTGGCATATTTATTTAAAGGTCCCCAATTTCCTTCTTCTTCTGTGTTTTATTTGAAGTGTTGATCCATAAGAACCGAAAACCATCTCAGTGTAGTTTTACATCTCCTCTCTCAGGCTTCTCTCTGGAGCTCTAGTAACAACAGGTCTGTGAGCCAATCAGAAGAGAGGAGGCTCTGAGCCTCTCTTGGTCCAGGTGGGCGGGGCTTGGTGACTGCTTTGTTGTGACATCACAAAGTTCCAGAAGTCCTGACGGCTGGTTTTAAGGCTCAGTTTCTGAATACAGGCTGTGTGCATTTCTCTGTGGACTGAGGCTTTGATACTTTCACAGTATTAATATAGAAG
>NW_019487000.1:0-538 GCF_002814215.2 Seriola lalandi dorsalis | reverse complement strand
ATAGTATAGTATGGCATAAACATGTCCAAAACGTCATAGTATAGTATGGCATAAAACGTCAAAAAACGTCATATTATGGTGTGGTATAAAAATGTCAAAAAACATCACAGTATAGCAAGGAATAAAAATATTTAAAAAAATCATAGTATAGTATGGCATAAAAATGTCAAAAGTCGTCATTGTATAGTATGGCATAAAAATGTCAAAAGTCGTCATTGTATAGTGTGGCATTAAAATGTCAAAAAAATATCATAGTATAATATGGCATAAAAATATGAAAAAAAGTCTTAGTGTAGTATGGTTTCAAATGTCAAAAGTCGTCATATTATAGTCTGGCATAAAAATGTCAAAAAACATCACAGTATAGTGTGGCATAAAAATGTCAAAAAAGCATCATAGTATAGTATGGCATTAAAATGTCAAAAAAACGTCATAGTATAGTCTGGCATAAAAATGTCAAAAAACATCATAGTATAGTATGGCTTAAAATGTCAAAAAATATCATAGTATAGTATGGCATAAAAATGTCAAAAAATAT
>NW_019486999.1:0-538 GCF_002814215.2 Seriola lalandi dorsalis | reverse complement strand
GTGTGTGTGTGTGTGTGTGTAGGTGGTTGTGAGAAAAAGGGAGCTTTGGCCTACACTACATTTCTCCATCTTATCTTCGCCAGTGTCCTTGTCTACCTGCCCTCCCTCGCCTCCCTGTATCCATTAATCCATCACGTCATGTGACGCCCATTCATCTTTTTGTCGTTTTTGCATCTGTCTGTCCTCCCCGCATTCATTCATTTCACAATTCATCTGTCAGCAGCTCGCCTTGCGCTCATACCTCTGCTATCTTTTGCAGCAAGTATGAAGTTATAACAGTGCTGTATTTGTGTCTGCCTGCCCCCCCAACCCAGTTTAGAATTAAAACACGCCCACTTGGTTAGGATTAGGGATAGGGTTTCTGTCGTTCTGTTGAGTCTTTCGTCACACAGAGGTGGGCGTGGTTTCATCTAAACTGGGTCTTGATTTCCTTCACTCTTTTCCCCATTTCCCAACGAGATTTCATCATCTTCTCTTCCCTTTTCCTCTGTTGTTTTTGACTCTGTTCTCCGATTCTGCACCACTGTTTCCAGTGGTG
>NW_019486996.1:0-538 GCF_002814215.2 Seriola lalandi dorsalis | reverse complement strand
GGCACCCTGTTCTGCCGCCGCCATTTGCAAAGATTTTACATTTGGTGGGACACATGCAATGAAATATAAAAAAACCCCACAACAACTGCATCTAATATGAATATATAGAATTTGTTTCACGTATATAGACTGAAAATACGGACTGAATACAAAGGAAGTTGGCAACGACTTAAGTTTGTTTGCTTTACTTGCGCTCAACCACTGTGTAAATTCGCTGCGTAGTTTCCCGCGAGCCACTTAACATTTTTATTCAAAATGATTTCCACTGAATATCAGCTGATTAGAAAACACTCAGGGTGTGTAACACCGCAGAGATAACCCCTGACCTTTTAACCTCATGTGAATGTGTGTGGAGTCTGAGTCAATATGTGAATCACAAGCTGCGGTTGTAAAGCTTTCTCTAACAAGCAGTGAGGTGATAAATAAATGAGAAGACTCTTTCCAGCTCTCTAACTCATAATCCGTCTGTTTTCCATGTCAACTGTAGTGTGTGTGTGTGTGTGTGTGTGTGTGTGTGTGTGTGTGTGTGTGTGTGAAT
>NW_019486995.1:0-538 GCF_002814215.2 Seriola lalandi dorsalis | reverse complement strand
ATGGCAGAGACTAATCCAGCCAAAAATATCCTATTTATATAAGACTGAAGCAATTTTGGGAGTAGATTAGATGTGGTTCAAATGGAAATGAACTGTAGCACCAATCACTGAATATATATATATGTATATACATATTTTTTGCAATGTCTGGCTGAATGTCAATGGCTGAACTTAATCTTCCAGATTTGGCTTTTTACATGTTCAGAGGGAAAAAAAAGCTGATAAGAAGTGAAAAGTAACTTTCAAAAACACAGTCTGACAGTGAAAGAGTGTGTGTGTGCAATTACTGCTCTCAGCACCTTGGCAGGCTTGTTGGATCAGCCACACTTTTCTCATTAAGCAGCAACAGCAGTAACAGTAAAAAAGTGGCATATTTCCTTTTCAAAAGCTCAAGTTTTCATTCATTTATGTTTTTGAGTCTATTAAACAGCATACATACATAGGTTACATATCGATAGAGTTGACATTAAATAATTTAGCACTGCAGCTCACAAACACATTCTTTATCAATTTTTGATTCAGTGATTGTTTCGTCTAT
>NW_019486994.1:0-538 GCF_002814215.2 Seriola lalandi dorsalis | reverse complement strand
CACACACACACACACACACACACACACTCTCTGCTCCTGTGATTGTGTTAAAGGCTGAAGACACGTCTGTGTGTATTTGATCTGTTTATTGTGTATTTTATAGTCTACAGTGTTTTTTTCATCTCCAGATGTTTCTGTGATCTGAGTTTTGAACCTTTTAATTCATATCTGAGGAGAATATGTGGGTCTGAGGAGAACACATGGGTCTGAGCAGAACCTCACATCTGTGAGAAGTTCTGCCTAAATAAACTTTGACATTATACTAAATACATACAGTAATATGTTCGAGAGCTATGAATTTCATGTAACTCTGAGTCTGCCATGTTCTACAGATGATCAGTGACCTGATGAAGATTGTGTGTGATGAAGTGTTGTTCCCTACACACAGAGTGAGAGACCATCATCATTCTCAGTCAGGTGACAGCCTGAAGATACCACAGCAGCATCAGGGAACATTAGGGAATCTACAGGGAACATCTACATGGCAGGGAACACCAGGGAACATCTACAGGGGATGTCTACAGGGATCATCAGGGAA
>NW_019486993.1:0-538 GCF_002814215.2 Seriola lalandi dorsalis | reverse complement strand
CCGATCATTTCTGAGTTAAAATTAATGGTCGTTGCATGATCATAATTCATTAGGCTGTTTTGGTGCCCTGCATGTTCTGCGTTGCAGTTCAAAGTAGTTTTTTTCCTTCACTGGCTCAGTCGGTCTGACTACCTGACAACCGCTCCGTCCCCTTCAATATCATATCACACTAATAAGATGTGAGTAGCATACAAAGCCTCTAACGGCACGAATAGAACAATTTGACATGCAACAGACAAGACAGAGAATATCCACGGATTAATATCCATAAATCTGTTATTGTCATCCCATTCTGTTGCTCCTCTCGGGCCGTGTGCATGCAGGCAGGTGTGTGAGTGAGTTACTATGGTTACCACAACACTCTGTGTCTCCATTGCTCTGAAACTTTTTCATGATTCAGTCACAGGTTTCTAGGTTAGTATGCTTTTACGAAAATCATGATTGTTATTGTACCTCATTATTGAAATCTACTGATATAATTTTATATTTGAAAATGAAAATCGGACCATCATGATCGGCCGATCAATCAGGGCATCCC
>NW_019486992.1:0-750 GCF_002814215.2 Seriola lalandi dorsalis | reverse complement strand
ATATCTTCTTATGGATCAACGCTTCAAATAAAACACAGGAGAATCAAACAGGAGTCAAATATGGAGCTTTAAATCACCACTAGAAGTCAACAATAAACGAAGGCTAGACTGGAGTCAGGAGGAGAAAAGGAGGAAACATGTTATTTAAAAGTGAATGTGATTCACAACACATAATACACAAGCAGTTTTCTTCTTTTATAGATATGGACATGATATGTGTAATAAAAAAAAGAAAAGTCCAAGTGCTGCAATATGAAGCTGTAAATATTTTTGAAACCATTTAAAAATGCCGTCTGAGCATAGGTTACTGCTTTTCACGACATCCATCCATCCATCCGTCTTCATTCGATTATCCGACGTTGGGTGACGGTGGTGGCAGGTCAAAGCAGTGGTGCTCAAATATAGCTTACGTGTGTGTGTGTGTGTGTGTGTGTGTGTGTGTGCATGTGTGCATGTGTGTATGTGTGTGTGCGTGCGCGTGTGTGCGTGTGCGTGTGTGTGTGTGTGTGTGTGTGTGCGCGTCCACCACGTATCCTTGACCGCTGTGTAAGTGAGCCAGCAGGGGAGTTTCTCAAAGCCAAAAGGCCACTTGGCTCCACACATTCAATTCCCTCTTCATTAGCAGTCACATTACTTTAGATTAGCAGAAAGTGGACATTTACAGGCAATGCTGACGCCTGTAATTAAAATTAATTTAAAAAGAAAGACACAAAGAGAAGTAATTACTCCAAGTGTTAAAGGTTTTCGCCC
>NW_019486991.1:0-538 GCF_002814215.2 Seriola lalandi dorsalis | reverse complement strand
TCATCTCTCCCATGGTGAAAGTCACTGGGGTTAAAGTAAACAGGCCATGCTCCAGATAACCAAACAGTCTGTGAGTCTGCCAGGGAATGGTTCAGCATGGCATGGCATGCATGAAAAATACAATGCAATTACAATGCAATTAAAATTTACACCTGGGCTTATAGTCATACTAATGTCATACAGCATTTCTATAGTAGAAGAAGAAAATTGAATATGTTGTTCACAATGTAATACAATCACATTAATGAATTAAATCCCAATGATTATTCCATAAATAATGTATTCTTTTTAAATGATGATTTCTTAATTTATGCTTTTGAATTATAACGAAAGGATGGACTTTGCATTTGTGGTCACCCTCAGACCAAGCTGCTAGCCTAGCTGCTAGCCTGTACATTCAACCGACAAGTCAGTTAGAAGACTAACAGATGTGTCCTTGTCCCCTCAACACTCTTTTCAATACAGTTTTGATGCTACAGCAGCAGCTAGCTTTGGCTGCAGCTTCTTAGCTGCGCATATACCACAGTGTAGTCTAATG
>NW_019486990.1:0-538 GCF_002814215.2 Seriola lalandi dorsalis | reverse complement strand
AGTTTTTACCATCAAATGTTGGGCAACAGGTAGTCATGTCATTATTCTTATCACATTTTGATTATTGCTCCATGGTGTGATCTAACGCATCCAACAGTCAGATTGTGCAGAATAACTTTGTTGTTCCTGTAGAACTTTTTATGACATGTACAAAAGTTTGTATAGGACAGGTTTACAGTCACATTACTCAGTTACATTATAAATATTTCTGATACTAGGTCTTTATAGGTCTTATTTTTAGTTCAGGTAACCATGATTACGATACAGGCCAGTGGAGGTTGTTTCTTAGCATCCAGGTGAGCTTTTACTCCTGTTACCTTCAGTTTTCAGTTAGACAAGCCAGACTGCTATATGTCTGTACCTCTGATCGTCTCCCTCTCTTTCTTTGTGTTTTCTCTCCCTGTCTGTCTGTCTGTCTGTCTGTCTGTCTGTCTGTCTGTCTGTCTGTCTGTCTGTCTCTGTCTGTCTGTCTGTCTGTCTGTCTGTCTGTCTGTCTTTCTCTCGGGGAAAGGGAATTCAATCACCTTAATGAATCTGA
>NW_019486989.1:0-538 GCF_002814215.2 Seriola lalandi dorsalis | reverse complement strand
GCCAAATATTTAATAAAACTCATGTATCTACATTAAGTTAGTGATAAAAGATTAGCTGTCTCAGCTAAAGTGCTGTTTAATGTCCTACACTATATAGGATATATCTAAAAACCATTACACATGTCTAATACCATACTTTGAACTAAACCACATCTCACATAAGATACTCTCCATTTCATGACCAAAACAAATCTCAGTGACTTGCTGTGGAATCTTTTGAATCCACACCCAAACCACGAGCCGAGCAACAAGATGTATGTGAAAAGATTTTTTACAGCGTAGGCCTGTATACCAAGCAATGGCACAGCATGTCTGGCAGTCATGCAGGGCACAACCACCAAAAAGCTCTGTTCTCCTGTTCCACTGCCAAACCATAATAACAGCAATAAGGTTGGGGAGGCTCGTTAACCTTAATCTAGGAATTACACTGTGGCACCAGGGAGAAGAGGACAGGGCTGGTGCTGCTTTGAACTACACACACACACACACACACACAGAGAGAGAGAGAGAGAGAGAGAGGTGGTTCATGTAGTTCACA
>NW_019486988.1:0-539 GCF_002814215.2 Seriola lalandi dorsalis | reverse complement strand
GCAATGCTAGTGTGTCTAAGTGCGACATCTAGTGGCAGTGACAGTCGTTGACAGAACAGATGGATATACTTCATTCAAGTTTTCTTCAAAGCATCATAAAACAAGTCACGTTGATCATGTGTCCCAGACAATACAGCATGTTGTGTACAATGCTGGGAATAAAGCTACAGTACCTACACCTGGAACAATAATGAAACCCAGAAAAATAGATTCCACTGATATAAACCATACAACAAAAAGTATAACACAACAGAATAGGCAAAACATGATAAAATCAGATGAGAGTGCAGGATGTGTGTTTGTGCGTGTACTATACATGTGAAGGCGTGTACACAGAGAAGAGAACAGTGTGTATGTGCGTTAGCAGGTGGTGTGTGTGGGCTTTCAGTTTGACTTTTCATTATTTGAAATGGATGTAAAACAGAAACATTCCCTTCCTATGTGGTCTGTATCACTCAACACAGAAAGAATTAGACACAACCCCATGTCTACAAGCTGAGAGCATGTGTGTGTGTGTGTGTGTGTGTGTGTGTGTGTGT
>NW_019486987.1:0-539 GCF_002814215.2 Seriola lalandi dorsalis | reverse complement strand
AACCCCCCCCCCCCCAGCCTTCTTAAACAGGAGCAAGACACCCACAAAATCATGAAAACCAACGCAGCATGAGTGAATGTGACGCTTTGTTGTAATTCTTCTCTATCTTATGACCATTTAGTCTCACTTTGTGGTCATTTTGCCTCTGTCTAAGTTATGCTACTTTATATGTCTCTCCACTGTATTTCAGGGCCAGTGGATTACCAACCAGGCAAAATGGGCAATTGCCCAGAGGCCGCCAGCTGTTATGTCAGAATGATATGTCAGTCCAAAAAAACCCTGAACTTCTGTGGTTTACTTGATTTATTATGTAATCTGAATTAATTACAAATTTGTTTTAGAAAATCTAGTATTTTTTTCATCATGGTATTGCTACTTTTACTTTAATAAATGAGCTGAGTACTTCCTCCACCACTGGTTACATCACACAGTCACCATTCATTCCTTGAACTTTATCTGCACTGCCTTTCCATTTATGTGTCTGAGATGTGCTGGCAGATACGATTATTGCAACAAGGTTCCCAAGGAACTAACAACTT
>NW_019486986.1:0-539 GCF_002814215.2 Seriola lalandi dorsalis | reverse complement strand
GAGAGGTAGAGCTAATGATTATAGAGCATTATTTGAGCGTGGTGCTAGTAGGAAAGTTGTAGTAATAGACACATAGGAGGACTTGAATAATATAATAAATCATACAATTTTATGGAAAAATAAAGAACTTTGTGCAAGTTTGTACATTAATAACAAAATATTTTTAAAAGTTGAAACACAAATATGTAAGACCTTATATTTAAAGTCATTAATGATTGTTTATCTTCTTAAAGAGGCAGGAATACAAGAAATAAAATGATCATTTATTTAAAGTTTGAAATGCACAACCCACTAATAATTGTTACACATGGCCAATCAATGAGAACTTCTTTCGCATCTCAACTGAACATAGCATGCTTTGTCAAAAAGCATTATGTCAGATCTTAATTAATAATGATTTTTTTTTTCCTACTGGCTCCATGATCATTAACAATGGCTTTTTGTGAATTATGTTTAGGCTTGATCCTTGTATTCTCTGCTCATTTGTTTTTGCTTTAATTGATCGCTAAATGTATGATTTATTATATTATTCAAGTCCT
>NW_019486985.1:0-539 GCF_002814215.2 Seriola lalandi dorsalis | reverse complement strand
GTGTGTGTGTGTGTGTGTGTGTGTGTGTGTGTGTTTGCACAATTCCTACCCAGCCCCTCGGCTTTAATGAGAGCTAAAATGCTCCACTTCCCAAAGTACCTTAACAGGGCTGCTCCGTGGCACTCGGTAATCATTTACCTAAAAAAATGATAGATGTAATATCTCATTTTAATTCCAATTAGGGCGTTCTGCTGACTGGTTAATTGTTTGTTTTTCCCAAGCAAGGGTAATTACAAGTACAATGTGCCAGAGGAAAGCTAATCGTTAAAAACGGACTCATTACTGGATCCAGTTGGGAATGTTTGAGTGTGGAGAGCGTTTCCCCTCCGGAGCAGCGAGTCCGGGCGAAGTAGAAGGTCACAGTTGAGTCACGCAACCGGCAGAGCTCGCCGGTTAAATGTCCGGCGCTCGGACCGTTCGTTCTCTCCGAGCTGGAAGAGAGCGCACGTCAGCTCCTTCCTTAAAATGCCAACAAATCACATCTTTTTTTTTTTTTTTTTCCCCCCTCAGTGCAGTTTTGACAGGAGAACTTTTAAACT
>NW_019486984.1:0-539 GCF_002814215.2 Seriola lalandi dorsalis | reverse complement strand
ACTTTTTGTCTTTACTACTTCAGTAAAGTTTTAGCATTTACTTACGTTTGCAGATACAGATACATTAAATCTAACTGGCCGTGACATGAAAAAATTAACGTTAAAAATGTAAAATTCATGTATGTTCTGACCAGCTCAAATCCCAGACAAAACAAGGAAGGCCACACAATGAATGTAAATGTACAGAAAAATATCTACAGTATATCAGTGTGATTCAGGTGTGGTTCAGATCCTTCTCTGAGTGGGAGGGGTCGACAAAAAACGTAATTCATAATGAGAATGAAAATGAAAGAAAAGAAACCTTTTTAATTTTCAGTGCAGTTTGAATCTGAAAACAGGCTGGATGTTCGTCTACATTTTAGCTCATTTTTGCTCAGATTGAAAGGAAATTGAATTTTTCATTGTCATTATCAGTGATTGAGTTTGACTAAACAAAAGGATCTGAAGAGAAGCCAAAAGAAATGCAAAAATCCAGTCTGGAAGATGCAGCTCCTGGGCTGAAACATACTTAACAAATTTACATCATGTGAGCACTAATG
>NW_019486983.1:0-539 GCF_002814215.2 Seriola lalandi dorsalis | reverse complement strand
GAAACACTGAGTGAAGCCAACAGAAAAGTGGAAGCTGTTGGACGGAAGACCGGGTCGGCCAATTAAAGAAAAACAAACAAACACAGGAAGAGTTAGACATGATAAAATAATAATTATTATGATAATAGAACTACTCAAAATGATGATATAGATATTTAAACCTTGGCTTAGGTGCATTTTGACTTAATTTCCACATATTAAGTCAAGATGATCACTTACTATTTATATTTTTGTCGTGCATAATTTTGCTGGTTTAATATAAAATAAAATAAAATAAAATATAATAAAATATAATATAATATAATATAATATAATATAATATAATATAATATAATATAATATAATATAATATAAAGACCATTATACAACAGGTCAAAAATAACAGAAACAACTTACAATGTTGCCTCATCTCACGTAAAGTCATTGTAATAAATAATTTACTCTCTTTATATTTATTATTTATCATAATTTCCAATTAATCTTTCTTTCTAATCAGTTTAAACTCAACCAAACTTTACTTTTATATTTCAAATTTTCAC
>NW_019486982.1:0-539 GCF_002814215.2 Seriola lalandi dorsalis | reverse complement strand
ACCTCTGATTGGCCCCTCCTCTGTACCCCACCTCCTCCCATGTGACAGCGGGAGGTCAACAGGTCAGACAACACTTCATCCATAACGCCTGCAAGACCACAGTCCCTTCCCTCAACTCCCAGCATATCTCACCACAGCTCCTTACTACAGACTAACAAGTGTTACAAGTGTGTGTGTGTGAGCCAGGGCAACAACTCTCTACCCAAGCTGGGTACATGTGTGTGATTGGACCACAATACACCACAATACAACACGATACACATCTCCAGTAAGACTGAGGTAAATCTGGCCTTCAGCCAGATATCAAACTGGTCCATCTTTATTATGATTATTGTTTGTTTTTTACTTCCTTTAACTGCCACTGAACATCTCATGTTAACTTCACATACTGCTGTGTTGTAGGAAAATGAAGAACTCTTCAGTGTCTAAAGTTTTTTTCCACAGTGATGATGGCTTATAAAGAAAAGTCCCAACAGTTTATAAAACAGAACACAATCCAACTAATGAGTGGAACAGACACCTGTAGGCTTAACAGCATC
>NW_019486981.1:0-539 GCF_002814215.2 Seriola lalandi dorsalis | reverse complement strand
AAACAAGCCAATTTATTAAGCTGACAAAGTTCAAAGTACCCAAAATGATTCGTCAAATTTCTTTTAAATCAAGCAATTCGTATATTCTTTAAATAGATATTGAGCAACATAGATGGTTTTTTTAGGACAGTTTAAACCTGATCATTCATGTCATACATTGCATGTTTGTAAAAGGCACAAAAACAGGGTGTAATCCTGAGGAGTTATTGCTATACATTATATAGTTCTCCTTGTCTCATCTGCTTACATCATCACCGTGCACCGACCCCCATCAGGGAACTGCCACTTGTGCTGACTCCTTTTTATTTTTGTCAACTGTCTCCTTGTAACGGTGACGGTGTTCCTGCGGGTGACTGGACGCACTGCGTGAATGTCAGCGAGCGTGTTAGCACATCAAGCGAGCGTGTTCGAATGTGTGAAGTGAATCTTTGATGTGTATAAAATCTGGTTACAGTAGAACACGCTGGTGTGTGTGTGTCTGTGTCTGTGTGTGTGTGTGTGTGTGTGTGTGTGTGTGTGTGTGTGTGTGTGTGTGTGTG
>NW_019486980.1:0-539 GCF_002814215.2 Seriola lalandi dorsalis | reverse complement strand
TGTGTGTGTGTGTGTGTGTGTGTGTGTGTGTGTGTGTGTGTGTGACATCGGTAGTGCTGACCTCCTCCAGCTGTCTGTGGATAATGAGAAGCTGTCAGCACCAGGACGACAGGGGACACACGAACACACATTCACGATTACACAAACAAACACACGTATTTGCGCGCTACAAAACACACACACACACTATAAAACAAAAGCATTTACACACACACACACACATGTCTCTCTATCTTTCTCTCTCCATCCTGTTTCACTCTTTCATTCTTTATTTGAAGGGAAAAACAGGTTGTGTGGATGTAAATCGTTTCTACTTTTTTGTTTTCGGAGACTATGTCATTTTACCAGCTTTATGAGGACTCAAACAATCCAGTGTATTTTTTTTTTAACAAGTTTTACGAGGACTCAAACCCTCTGGTGCACTTTTGCAACAGGTTTACAAGGATTCGGACCAGCCAGTATATATTCTTTTAACAGGTTTATGAGGACTCAAAAATCTTGTGTACTTTTCTTGAACAGGTTTATGAGGACTGAAACTA
>NW_019486979.1:0-539 GCF_002814215.2 Seriola lalandi dorsalis | reverse complement strand
GTGAAACCCTGCGCTGTTCTGTTGCCACAGGACATAGTATAAATTGATGAACAATACCAAAGGGCATAAGTGCAGTCAGTTCTCATCTCTGAATGTTTTTAATCTCAAGTCTCTTTCCTTTTTAGCACACTCACCTTTCTCCGGGTGATAAGTCTGTTTCTCTGTCACTGGACAGTGTTGATTAGGTTTGTTTGTCTGTAGGTACTGTGTTTTCCTTGGCTATCTCTGTTAATGCTTCAAACACAGTTTTTTTTTTAATTTTTATTCCAGACAAGCTACTGCTGCATTATATGGTAATATTAATGCATCACTAACAGCTACTTTCTGTTATTTGTTCAGAACTGCTTATGCAAAAGCATTATTGAATAAGGGAATGAATCACTTGTGTGTGATATCAGTTGGAAAAGGAAAATGCCAAATTTGCGTTTACCTGAGTAGAAAATCTTATTAATGACATAAAAACTTTGTGATAACCCACATAAATGAAGAATAAAAATGCTAGGCCACTGTTTTGAATCCTTGGCTAAATGTAATATGTT
>NW_019486978.1:0-539 GCF_002814215.2 Seriola lalandi dorsalis | reverse complement strand
GTGTGTGTGTGTGTGTGTGTGTGTGTGTGTGTGTGTGTGTGTGTGTGTGTGTGTGTGTGTGTGTGTGAGGGGAAAAAGAGAATCAGAAACTTGGGAATAAGCGAAAAAGATTTGCATATGTGCAGAATTTGTGTAGTTGTGATTTTCCTTTTGATTTAGAGTAATTTATTAGCTGATTAACAAAATGTTTTGACTATGATTCTGATAATTTTTATGATTGTAGTAATAATAATAATAATAATAATTCTAGTGTACATGCATGTGTACACACATGAAAAGAAGTGTGTATACCTGTGTATTTGTGAAATGTGAATCCACTCCTGCAACTGTGTTTGTGTGCCACAGCAGTGACAGGAGAGCACACAGGAATGACTGTTGACAAGTAGCTAATTAGCAATCAGAGCAAGATTCCTGGGCTGGAAAAGAGATCTTTGTTTCACAGTGACACACACACACACACACAAACACACACACACACACACACACACACACACACACACACACGCTCTGTCTGTTTTCCCATGTCGCAAAATGCTTCC
>NW_019486977.1:0-539 GCF_002814215.2 Seriola lalandi dorsalis | reverse complement strand
AAAAAAGAGGATGTTTGTATGTAAAAAGTAGTAGTAGATAGTAATAATAATAATACACAGGAAATGAAATTGTGAAATGTAACAATGAACAACAAAGGAAAATGTACAAATGAAATCTGTAAAAAGTAATGTGCAATGGCTCCTTCGCATCAGCATACAGCAGGTCCAGGGTCTCGTGTGGAGAAAGTGGGGAGAGTCTTGTTTAGTTAATCATTTTTATTTTGTGGTATTTTGTGGCTGAAATTGTATTTGTATGCTTATCACAGCTTAATGAGTCATTCATTTCACTGCTTGCTCTCTGAATAGTTGCAGCTGCCAGAGAAGCCAGTCGAAGGCAGGAATCAGACCTTGGGCAAATTCAAAACGCTTCGTTGTTGAATTTGTGAAGGAAAAACACACATTATTGCTGGGTTAATCCAACACTGACCCACAGTCCAAGAGAGGGAAATTAATTTAATCAACAGGCTGCAAAATCTGATTTCTAAACAGCATAATTTCTAGCTTTCGTCCACGACTACTGGGGCTACTGAGTTTTAAGC
>NW_019486976.1:0-539 GCF_002814215.2 Seriola lalandi dorsalis | reverse complement strand
GTGGCAGTGCATGCTATCTGTAGCTCACAGCTATGAAATCGTGCCTTAATTTGCCAAAAGAGGGCAGAGCAAAAGATAGAACAGAGAGAGGGGGAGGCCATGTGACTCATAGTGGGTTTCCACCTTCTGCATCTATGTTGGATCTGTGTTTGAACATGAAGAGCTGAGGAAATAGCTCTACTTCTCCAATGCTAATGGGGCCTAAGGTTAGACATGCTGAATAAGTAATATGGGGAAAGTAACACCACTGTGGCCAGGGAGTGTTTTCTAAGCCGCTATACATAATTCAATCCAAAATGGGAAAAGAGGCTCTTTTCTACAGCAGAAGGTGCTGTCAGGTTGTTGTTATTCAGCTAAGTTTGGCAGTGGCAGAAAGCAGTATTCTCTTTCCTAACAAAGGGAAAGTTGGATTGTAAATTTCAATCTCTGAAAGAAGAGGGCAGTTGAGGATAAAAGATAAAGAATCTGTCTGAGTGTGTGTGTGTGTGTGTGTGTGTGTGTGTGTGTGTGTGTGTCAGTGGCGGGGGGTGTTTTGGCTC
>NW_019486975.1:0-539 GCF_002814215.2 Seriola lalandi dorsalis | reverse complement strand
GAGAGAGGGAGAGATAACATGTAAAAGGCATCTGACAGAGAAATTCCAGCAAAATACCAGAGGCCTGGAGGAGAGAGAGAGGGGAAGTGTTTCTGTGCATGTATGCCCTCCTTAAAATTCCCAGGGGGGGGCAGAAGGAGAGATAACGCAGTATAAACAAGAGAGAGAATGAGCAGAAAACGCCTGCTGAGAGAAAGAAAAAGAATAAAGAAAACAAGGAGAAAACAAAAGCTGCTGAAGTTCAGCTCTCAGACAGATGGTGAACTGTCACGTTTATACACGTGAAGAAAATCATTCAAACACACGCATTCTTTCATTCTCTCTGACACTTGTGAGCACGTACGTACCCAGGGATGCAGTCATGATGTGACACTGTCAGAAGGATCCAGAACTTCCAGTTTCCTGTTTTACCCCCAAGTTTCAGGACCACGTCTTCAACCTTCCTGCTCTAAAGTCTGTTTCTGGTGCCTCCCGGCGTGAATCAAACTCTCCCTGTGTCCAGAATCTCCTCCTCCTTCTCTCTGTCTCTCTCTCTCTCT
>NW_019486974.1:0-539 GCF_002814215.2 Seriola lalandi dorsalis | reverse complement strand
AAGATAACCAATTTAATGGTTATTGGTTAGTTGGTTGGTTTCGGCCATCTTTGCCATCTTTGCCATCTTTGCCATCTTTGCCTTTATAACACTAGAGGTTATCAGATGCTTGTTAAACAAATTATAATTCACAGGTGACAGCTTGTTTGGAACAACAACAAAAAAAAACCTACAACACAGCTCCCATGGACCAACAAGCTACAAACAAACATATGAAGATTCACAGAGAGGAGCGTTTGTCTGATCACAGTGGAGAGAGAGTTCCTCATTATGTCCAGTAGATGGAGCTGTTGGCCTACCTACTGGCTGCCGTGTACCAGAGGATGGACACAGGCCTCACAACAATTCATTTTTAATTCACTGTACACATGGTTGTTCAGAAAGAGAGGGTGAAATGATGCATTAAACAACACCATTGATTTAGCACATAAAAGAAGTGAGCAGCGGAGATTTGTGTTGGTTTGCCACATTCATTTTAATAATTTACAAATCAATTTCAAACACAAGAAGGGAACAAAGACAACAGACTGTGTGTGGGG
>NW_019486973.1:0-539 GCF_002814215.2 Seriola lalandi dorsalis | reverse complement strand
TCAGTAACAGCAATATGTAGAAAAAGTTTGCTAGCTAAATTAGCTAACAGTAGCTAACATGAACTACGTCTTAGCAGACCAGCGCTGTATTGAACTGAGCAAGGGTGTGTTTTATCGTTTATAATTTCTTTTTTAACTTTTCATCTGTAAGTGGAGGAACTTATCATAATTTATTATGTCAAAAGTTATAAACAGTCACAAACAGACTCAGGAATGTCTCCAATATATAGCAACAGTTAGCTAACTAAATTAGCTAAAGCTAGCCACCATAAGCGACTGGTCATACAAGATCTGTTAAGGCTGAGTTAGTGTGCGATGTGTTTCTTATTAATTCAACTTTTCATTTGTAAAAGGAAGAATTTGTTATTTCTTCTTTCAAAAGTCATGTTTTTCCTTTAAACAGGAATATATACAATATTAAAGCATTTAAAGAAAAACTGACTTTAAAGATGATACCTATATCAGCGTGTGTGTGTGTGTGTGTGTGTGTGTGTGTGTGTGTGTCTGTACATACTATCAGTAGGGCCTCCAGGTGGCTG
>NW_019486972.1:0-539 GCF_002814215.2 Seriola lalandi dorsalis | reverse complement strand
AAAAAAGAAAATAAAGGAAAAGCAAGTGATCCAGTCTGGGAATTTGCTGGGTTGTGGAACGTGGATTATCGGTGAGCATGTAGAGGTAGTTAGGATGGCTGTCAATGGCGCGGTGGATGACGATCAGTAAGCGATTTAACGGCCTCACTTGTGTCTAACGCAATGAGCGTGTTGCTCCGTGTGATTCCTGCTGATCTGCTCTCACTCCCTCCTCAAAAGTGTCTGTGGGTGAGCAAACAGGTGAGGCTGTGTTTGACTCTTCCTCCTCTATTTCACATCCCTCCTCCTCCTCCTCGTTATGATCAAATATATGATCAAGATCTTTTTGAGTTGTGATCTTTTGGTCATGTTGACACCTCCAGATGTTGCCTCAGAGTGAGATGTAGGTCAGGCCTCAAACAGGTTGTAGTTATAGCTGTTTCTGTGGCTCCTCGGCCCAGTGCTTGTTGAAGAGAGATCACTGCAGCTGCAGGTGACAGTGATGTCAGCTTTACATTTCAGCTAATTTCACTCATGTACAACTAGCAGCAGGATAATAT
>NW_019486971.1:0-645 GCF_002814215.2 Seriola lalandi dorsalis | reverse complement strand
ATGCTGGCCACCTCTGGTAAAATCGCCTGAATCCTCAGTTGAGGGGAACATGCAATTCTACCCCCGGTTGTATAATGGCCTATGTCAAAAGTGTGACTCTTTTGTTGAGTTTTTTGTGTTTCCTGAAAAACCTGAAAAAATGACTTAGGCCATTATTTTAAGAGGGTGTCGATATGGATTTGCTTGGTCATATATTTACAGTATAGTGCATATGATTTTGTGCTTTCAACAGTGTCAAGTCCCTCTGATTATGACACGGCTCTGGATATAATGGAACCTGTTGAAACTCTTCCTGCTGTTTCAAGGTCAGAGTGCAGAAGAAAAGATTTGTTTATCTGAATTTGAGTGCAAAATTGGTCTTTTGTGCTCTTGAAAATACCCAAAATATATTTTTATATTGTCACAGGGAAGTACCAAAACCACAAGTATCCGCGAAGGACAATAAAGAAGAGATAGCTGCTCCACAACCTCCTAAGAAACTATTAAAGGTCAAAGGTAAGCTATGTTGATTTTGTTCATTGTTGTTTTTCAACTTTCCACTACTAGTTCTCTACTTTCCTGTCAGGTAATACCAGAGCTGTCTTCCTCTATAATCTGTAGGAGCTCATGAAGGCAGAATGAGGACACCATCTCCAAAGCACCATC
>NW_019486970.1:0-539 GCF_002814215.2 Seriola lalandi dorsalis | reverse complement strand
GGTGGGGTGGGGTGGGGTTGGGGGTTAGAGATCCAAGAAGGAGAAATGGAAGTTGGCTGAATAAAAGCTAACACCAACAGAGGTGATCTCTCCGAGTTTGCTGCT
The DNA here is from genome assembly GCF_002814215.2 of Seriola lalandi dorsalis. NCBI lineage: Eukaryota > Metazoa > Chordata > Actinopteri > Carangiformes > Carangidae > Seriola > Seriola lalandi. The sequence continues at coordinate 434 of NW_019486970.1, read as the reverse complement.
GCTCGGCTCTCTCCCTCAAGCAGCTGTGCAGGCGTCTCTACGTGTGGACATGTCCCACTGTGGTGGAGCTTGTAGCTGGTGTAGCCTCTCGGCAGTGAGAGTGTCTGCGCTGGTGGTCGGTGCTTCGGGGATGAACCCCCTCAGGCCACCTAGCCTGGACATCCCACAAAAAGACACCTGGAAGATGAGGGCACAGAGGGGAGAGAGAGGGGGAGGGAAGAAGGGGACAAGGAAAAGAGGGAGGAAAGTTTTCAGTCAGCTTTTATTTCTGGTTATAGCTGCTCTGCACACTTCTGACACGTCAAAGGAATACTCCAGCCAAACATCAAAAGGCAAAAGAATGAATTATCATTATTTATTGGGCAACATCTTGTTGCAGATCAAACACTTGCACAGAAACGTGTTCCCAGTTTGAATAAAACAAAAGCTTTCAA
>NW_019486969.1:0-539 GCF_002814215.2 Seriola lalandi dorsalis | reverse complement strand
AAAAAAAAAAAAAAAAAACCTAACACAACCAAACCATACAAACAATCGAAACAAGTTCATTTTTATTTGATCAAGACTTTTCTGTGTCACTGTGCCAGTCACCTGCCAAGCCAATATTACTATAAATCACTACCATAAAAGAGCCATACCTTTGCATATAACCTGCAGACTCATTGTATGGAGAAACCTAAAAATCCAACTCAGGTTTAATTGTGATTTATCACGTAACAGGCAGCCTTCTGGGGGTTCTTGGTATTGGCTGCCCGGGGCTATCCTCCGTGCACTGTTAGACCCTTCCACTCACAGTGGTTTCATAATGGTGCATGGAGGAGAGACCCTAAGCCTCCCTGCTCTGCTGATTTAATGGCTGTATGGAAGATTCAGTAAAACTTTATGCAGGATACTGTTTCCCCTCACTTCTCCTATATTCCCTACATCATGTGATATCTCAGGTGTAGATTTGGTTATAGACGGTAGGGACATATCCCTACCTATGTCAAAAGAGGTGACAGCCTTTGGGAAGAAGCTGTTTTTGGGCC
>NW_019486968.1:0-539 GCF_002814215.2 Seriola lalandi dorsalis | reverse complement strand
ACACACACACACACACACACACACACACACACACACACACACACACAGTCTGACCAATAGGAGGCTGCCTGGTTGTGAGTGGACAGGTGTGTTCACATGTGCAGATGTTTTCTGTGCTTTTACTTTGAAGGATAATCTAAAAACAAATTCAATGCAATGAAACCAAGTATGTGTGTTGTAGGTCAGTTTGATTGACAGGACTGTCAGCTGTATGATTGATTACCCTTCAACCAACCAGAGCCTGATGTGTAGACCCTCCACAGTGTGTGTGTGTGTGTGTGTTTGTGTGTGTGTCAGCAGACTGTGAAGTCTCCATTACAGTGTGAGGTCGGCGGGGGGGCGGGGTCATAGGTCAGACGTCCCGCCCAAACAGAGCTGCAGAAACAACTTGAGTGAAGTTTGTGTTTGATCAGCAGCTGCAGACAATTCAAGACATGCGTGTCGCCATGGTAACGTAACAACATAACGACCACGCACACCTTTGTACTCATGGTAACAACATCTGACAAAGAGAACACACACACACACACACACACACA
>NW_019486967.1:0-539 GCF_002814215.2 Seriola lalandi dorsalis | reverse complement strand
GGGGGTGGGGGGTGGATGTGTGTGTTGTTCTGTAAAGTTGAAAACATGAAGAAGAGAAACATATCGAGCTGAGAACTCTGCAGGATCTGAGAGACCACCACAGACCCCCTGAGATCCTGGACTCCCAGATCTCAGACCTGTTTTAATTTACTGAGTCTGTATGAAGCTCTGATCATGTCCAGGTGAGACAGTCACAGCTCAGGTGAGACAGTATGTGGTTTGGATCCAGGACTCAGGGGCCAGTTGCTGAAAACACCTTAAGTTTTCTCCTTAAGGTTTCCTTAAAATGTTCATTTAAATATTTAAGGTTTTCTCCTCATCTTAGTCTTTAACTTCAGGAATCACTTAAAGTCAGTTAAATTGTTGAACAAAAGACCTTAAAGACCAAAGTTCACCGCGGTGAAGTTCCCGCCAAAACAACAGGAGGATAAGAGAGCAGGTATTACAAGAGCTAATGGAAGCAAATCAACAGTCTCCATGGAAACAGTAGAATTTTACTTCTGTAAAATCTATTTCATTGCTGTAAATGCCTTAACGTT
>NW_019486966.1:0-539 GCF_002814215.2 Seriola lalandi dorsalis | reverse complement strand
ACAAGACACCTAAACCAAAGAGCTTCTTACCTTTGGTGTTTCTGTCGTGACTCCTGTTCGATCCATGATTGTGATAACAACTAATCGATTCTTTCTTCGAGGAGTGAATGGTGGCTAGCCGCTGAGCTAACGTTAGCACGATCCCAAGGGGGCAGATTTGGCGACGAAAAAAGTGCTGAAAATGAGACAAATAACGACGTGCAGTGACGTGACACGTACAGGAAACCGTTTAATAAGATTCGGTGAATATAAAAAAGATAATGTACAGGTCAGTAACAAAGGTTTTCTTTAATTAATCTAGATTTAATCTGAGGTAGCGCAGCTGTCTCTTAGGAGTTTCCCTGCAGTGAACCTTGGCACAACAGGAAATACGTCACTGTACGCCTTCAAAATAAAAATATCCACGCTGGGTTTTTTTAAAAGGTCTTTTATTGAGCTTCCCTGAAACACGTGACAGAAGCTGAAAGATTAATCAATTATTTCGATCGAAAAAAATATTCTAATCAATTAATCATTTGAGTAATTTTTCTTGCAAGAAA
>NW_019486965.1:0-539 GCF_002814215.2 Seriola lalandi dorsalis | reverse complement strand
TCAGTTCAGTTCAGTTCAGTCCAGTCCAGTCCAGTCCAGTTCAGTTCAGTCCAGTCCAGTCCAGTCCAGTATATTTCAGTTCAGTTCAGTTCAGTCCAGTCCAGTCCAGTTCAGTCCAGTCCAGTCCAGTCCAATCCAGTCCAGTTTAGTTCAGTTCAGTTCAGTCTAGTTCAGTTCAGTTCAGTTCAGTCCAGTTCAGTTCAGTTCAGTTCAGTTCAGTTCAGTTCATTTCAGTTCAGTTCAGTTCTGTCCGGTTCAGTCCAGTCTTGTCCAGTTCAGTTCAGTCCAGTCCAGTCCAGTTGACATGATTGAGACAGTAACACAGAGAAGGCGAGAACATGTGACGTGACAGAACATCAGAAAACAACATGACCATGGTTCTGTTCTTAGAACATTTTGTTTCTGGAACCTGAAGAACAAACTACATTTCCCATGAGTCCTCAGTCTCCTTCTCTACCTCTTTCCCTGTGGAGGGAGGAGAGTGGGAGGAGGGAAAGAGGAGGAGGAGGGGGAGGAGAGGGGGGAGTTTGGGAAAGAAT
>NW_019486964.1:0-540 GCF_002814215.2 Seriola lalandi dorsalis | reverse complement strand
ACACACACACACACACACACACACACACACACACACACACACACACGACTCAGTGTCTCAGCTTCAGCTTCTGTTAGAGACAAAATGTAGGAAACAGTTCAAGAGTTTATAAAACAACAAGGGAAGCTGATTCAGGCTCTTTACCTGCGGAGGCTACAAGGTTAGCATCAGAGCTAATGGACCGCTGTGTTCGACTTCTTCATGTTGTTCAGACGAATACCACAAACACACAAGCTCTTCTTCCTGCAGCACATGTGTGAAGCACGTCCACGCACACATTCCCCGACTGTAGTATGAATACCAGGTCACCTGATGACCAGCGGCGCCCTCAGGCTTGATGCAAAACATGTGATGGTTTGATTTTGGGCCCCTTATGTTTGAGCTTAGCCCCGAATCTTTACAATGTCTGGCTCCGCCCCTGGTCCAGTATTCTGGAGATGATGTTCTCGAGCCATCAGAACCACATCATCAGTTACAGGTGGGGTGGAAATACCTGGATGAGGTGGATGTGGAGACAGTGATCTGATGTGGATCCAGACT
>NW_019486963.1:0-787 GCF_002814215.2 Seriola lalandi dorsalis | reverse complement strand
GGTGACATGCAGGGAGACGTTGAGGTGGAGAAGTTGATGAACAGAAGATGTGATGAAGGCTGATGGAAACAGGAGCATGGGATTAACCCATGACAGTGAACGCATCATCAGAGGCTGATCTGTCAGTGCAGAGCTGATGGAGAGGTTTAAGGTTTAAGACCTGCTGGTTACATTTACATCAATACTGTGAGGATTAAAGGATCACCGTGGTTCCACTGTAACCTGGACTGACAGGTTAATACACAACACACACACACACACACACACACACACACACAGGCATGATACGACGATCATCCTTTCGTAGAGTGTTCATACATGCAGCCGTGATTAACCCTGTGTTATCCTGGACTTAATCTGATCTATTGACCCTAATCTTTAATCTGTGACACTGACCTCACATCTGAACCTAACACACACACACACACACACACACACACACACACACACACACACACACACACAGCTGGGGGGTTTCCACTGATATCGATACACACAGCGTTCTCCATCCGGTGTTTGTCCATTGTCCCGAGTCATGGAGGTATTTGATTGGACGGTCACTGAACTGTCAGCGTTCCCTTGAGCAAAGTACTGAATCACATGATGTCTTGTTCTCTTCGGCTTCTTCTTCTTGATTTTCTTTTTATCGCTCCACGCCAGCAGTCAGAGCCGGACGCTTCGTGTTCTCAGGCGCCCGTCCGTCTCATTCTCGTGGACGTGATGTCTCAGAAACATCGTGACCAAACTTCTTCAAATTCAGCAGAAACATTAATATGGACTCAAGGAC
>NW_019486961.1:0-540 GCF_002814215.2 Seriola lalandi dorsalis | reverse complement strand
TCCAAAAACTATTTAAAACACATCAATGAGCCACACTCTTACACTGGGTGACATGTTTCTTCTTTCAGCTGCAGTTTATTTTGACTCAATCCCACATATGCCATGTAGCTGCCAGAAATAATCAGTATAGAGGAAAAAAATGTATATTCATCCGCAGCTGAAAATAGTCCCCTTGTGTTTGAGTTATGTTTTCTAAAATCTACAGCGCCCAGCTGTAGGGTAACATAATTGTGATTGGCCATGGTGCATTGCCCTTAACACAAGTGCAAGGTTACACACACACTCACACACAAAACCACTGGATATGATTGCTTTGTCACCATGGAGATGCTTGCATGCAACTGCCATCCTGCAAACTAGCCTTTGGTCAGCATCAAATCAAAAATCCGAAAATAGCTTTCAGCACTTTTCAGCACAATTTAACACAAAGTGTAAAGTGTAAAATTGCCATCAAGAAAAACACAACCACTCATTATAGGTTTACACAGTATGAATAAATAGATGATGGCACTCGATCACACAATCACTTGCACTGATAGA
>NW_019486960.1:0-764 GCF_002814215.2 Seriola lalandi dorsalis | reverse complement strand
TATATATATATATATATATATATGTATAGTTACTTTCAAGTTCATTTTACTATATCCTGCTACAAGTCTGAAATTACACTACATCAGTACTAACATATAGCAGCATCAGATGGGACAGTCTCTTTAATGTTTATTCAAAAGCATCAGAGGGGTCTCTGTTGTGTGTTCTAATGAATAAAACACAATGTTTATCCTTCCTGTTTAACGTTAAGTCCCCATGAACAGTCACAGGGACCAAGAGAATATTTACTTGTGTTGGGACACCAGGGAGTTGGATTATCTGCTGGCGGCTTTGTAGTTTTCAGAAGCTTCCCCGTGTGACATGTTCCAGGGAGAGTACTCTTATTTACTCTCCAGTCCTATGTGTATAGCCCTCCTTATTGTTTGTTCTTATGTGCCACCACTCCTGAGGACTGTGCTCCAGGAGAGAGAGAGAGAGAGAGAGAGAGAGAGAGAGAGAGAAAGACAGAGAGAGAGAGAGAGAGAGAGAGACAGAGAGAGAGAGAGAGACAGAGAGAGAGAGAGACACAGAGAGAGAGAGTCACAGAGAGAGAGAGAGAGAGACTCTGATGCTGTGATCATTACATGGGATTGAGACTATAGACTCCAGGACAAGGATGGAGGTGTTGTCACTGCAAACTATTTCATTGGAAAAAAGATAAAAAGATTTTATGTTGACAGTGAAATCTACTCAATGTGAATACTTAAGAAACACGATTTATGTGTGATTTAAATAATCTCTTTTTATGTTTTTTTTTTTTTTT
>NW_019486959.1:0-685 GCF_002814215.2 Seriola lalandi dorsalis | reverse complement strand
GATGGTGGGTCCAGGTGGGCGGGGCTTGGTGACTGCTTTGTTGTGACATCACAAAGTTCCAGAAGTCCTGACGGCTGGTTTTAAGGCTCAGTTTCTGAATACAGGCTGTGTGCATTTCTCTGTGGACTGAGGCTTTGATACTTTCACAGTATTAATATAGAAGCTAGAGCTGATCTATAATCACACTACACATGGACACACACCTTTACACTATATGGGACCTTTAAACTCGAAGGATGATGCTACTTACAGAACTGCATTACATGTTTACATGATTGAAGATGTGTAGTGGTTAACAGTGGATCTGGATTCAGATTAAACTGCCAGACAAGCCAGTGACTCCTTCGAGAGGAGGCTGTGCCTTTAAATGTTGTTCTGACAAACTGACCTTGTTTATTCCCAGAAGTAGCGCAGGTACCATATAGTTTCATTCTTCAGCTGAGGGCCAAACAGGGGGTTGGCCTGGGCCAGGATGGCTATCAACCAACTGAGTGAAGACAGAGAGAATGAGTCACATGTTAGCACAGAGGGACACTCTATTATGTATAGCTTCAAAGAAAAGCTGCTTTTCTTTACAACTTGGGTTTTGTTGCTGCAGATTTGGGCAACAACCAATAGATCGCAGCGCTGTAATCGCCAGCAGTACTGTACAGAGAGCACACAACAGCACTACACAGGAAAAACA
>NW_019486957.1:0-540 GCF_002814215.2 Seriola lalandi dorsalis | reverse complement strand
ACTGGAGTCACAGCACAGGTGCTCCTGCTCAGGTATTACGTCAAAGTACTGTAGTACTTGATAAAAATACTAAAAATACTGAAGTATTCAAAAGTACTATTTTGTCAACACATTGTTGTTTTGTTGTACAAAACCTAATGACTCTCAACAAACCTACTGACTGACTGAATGACTGAGTGACTGACTGAGTTACTGACTGACTCACTGAGTGACTGACTGACTGACTGAGTGACTGAGTGACTGACTGAGTTACTGACTGACTCACTGAGTGACTGAGTGACTGACTGAGTGACTGACTGAGTGACTGAGTGACTGACTGAGTTACTGACTGACTCACTGAGTGACTGACTGACTGACTGAGTGACTGACTGAGTGACTGACTGACTCACTGAGTGACTGAGTGAGTGACTGACTGAGTGAGTGACTGACTGAATGACTGAGTGAGTGACTGAGTGAGTGACTGAGTTACTGACTGACTCACTGAGTGACTGACTGAGTGACTGAGTGACTGACTGAGTTACTGACTCACTGAGTGACTGA
>NW_019486956.1:0-540 GCF_002814215.2 Seriola lalandi dorsalis | reverse complement strand
TAATAATAATAATAATAATAATTATACTATTACAATAATAATAATTCCAACATTTGTTAACCTGTAAAATAAATCTGCATGACAAATTCAAGTTTCTGCATGTGTAGAAGAGATTCACAGCTAAGTGAGGACGGTGCAACAGTCTGACAGGTTGACTGGAAGCTATTGCAGCCGTCCATAAGTGATGGAGGGAAGGTGCAAAAAGTCCAGGAGCCGTTATTCATCATCAGTCTTAGTGTTAGAATACGTTTTACAGTTTAACGTTAGCACACATGATAAGTTCAACTACAATAACAAGTTACTCCTCAAATATATGATATTTGCCCAATGGATGTTGGATGTGTGCAGTTAGCCTATAAGACTAATGTAACAGTTGAGACGGCTAACCGTGTTAGCAGCATCTTCGCACGGCTCGGCCAGGAGCCTGTTGCTGTCAGGTTGCCGATGCGGGTGGGTGTACTCTATGTCTCGAGGACACAGGTCAGATCCACCCCTCCCTCCTCCCCAGCTCCACCCTCTCATCCAAACATGGTTTCTTCT
>NW_019486955.1:0-540 GCF_002814215.2 Seriola lalandi dorsalis | reverse complement strand
TCTGGGTCTGACTGAGGCTCAAACATGTGGCTGAGTCTCTCTGATGTTTCCTCCTCTAACCATCTTGATACTCACCTGATTTCACCTGTCCACCTGGAGCAAGCTGGTGGTGGTGGGCGGGGCACAAGGCCTGATCCAGAATTTCTCAATGAGGAAGTAAGAGTAGATGAGCTTCCAGCCCTAATTTTCTATTTTCCGATTTGTACATAATTCAACACTGTCTGGAGAGGAACTTTAAGATAATTTAGTGATACATTTGAATAATTTTGGGACGTCCTCTAAGACCTTCATTTGTCTCATTATAAAGATGTATATAAACACTGAATGGATTTTGAATGGATGGAGAGTTCAGTTGCCGGGCATAAAGACCAATGACAAAACAATGAGCTGGAAGATGCAGAGCTGAGGAAACTGCAGAATCTCTGTGGCTTTGTCCTACAAGTGACCCTTTTCACTTTACATGTAGTTATTTGATCCACTGTAAATATAAATGTATTGATTACTGCAGATTTAAATACATTAAGACATTTCTGCCCCAGA
>NW_019486954.1:0-540 GCF_002814215.2 Seriola lalandi dorsalis | reverse complement strand
CGTGAGACAGACTGGCCTCTTCAGCCTGTGGGAGGAGAGGGAGGAGAGGGAGAGAGGGAGAGAGGGGGGAGAGAAGGGAAGGAGGTGGGGCAGGAAAGGTTTAGGATACAACAGAAAGAGAATGAAAAAATAAGAGGCAAAAAGTTTTTGGGAGGTGAACGAGACAGCTGGAACATATTGATTGTTCCCATCTATTTTAGTGGAACTTTAACTCTGTAGCAGATTTAGAGGTTTTAACAGCCAATCCAATAGAGCACACCTACTGGGTAATACCAAGCCCATCGATGCTCATTCCCTTCATCTAATTAAAATCTCCTTCAAGCATTTCCTCCGAGGACGTTTAAAGTCTGGAAAGACCCACTTCATTAGACGCTGTTTTAGAACAAGAAGAATGGGCTTCTATTGGCCGAGTAAAAACAGCCATCAGAGGAGAATTAATACAGCGTGACAGCGGCCCGGGTCGACGGTCCCCGGTCATCATCGCACCGACAGGATTAGTGTCTGGAGGTGATTGTCAGGGAGTTTTTATCTCTGGCTGAT
>NW_019486953.1:0-540 GCF_002814215.2 Seriola lalandi dorsalis | reverse complement strand
ATGTTATTGCTGATAAATACAGTGTGAGAACAAGGGCTCGTCCGAGCTGAGTGGAAGCATGCTGTGGTTGTTCTGATTTTGAAATCAGGGAATGAAGTTGGTAGTCCTGGGTCACTTGTCAGTTGACCTTACTGCAGTTATTTGTTAAATAATGGAAATAATGGTCACTAAAAGGTCGCCTGATGGGATATCTATATTCTCTGCAGAACTAGTCACTTTGCCATGGGCACTGTGGTGGATGGAAGAAGGGGGGTTCAATAGAGTAGTTCTGATTCATTATCTGCCTTGACGGCAGTGGGAGGGGAGGAGGGGGTAAGAGCCAGACCAGATATAGTTATGGAGATTTTAATGATGGTATTTAAACTGGAGAGACAGAGATGTAGTGTGGGCTTTCTGTGGGTGCCAGCACATCTTGAGCTTGCGGGTAATAAGGTGGTGGATAGGCATTTGGCAGGATGGAGTGCTGCAGCACCATCAGTGAGAGACTGAATTATCTATGGCAAGAGTGGGATGCAGAGATTACAGGAAGGAAACTATACA
>NW_019486952.1:0-540 GCF_002814215.2 Seriola lalandi dorsalis | reverse complement strand
TTTATTTATTTATTTACGTCATGTACAGGTATATCATGCTTGTTAGTTTCAGTGTCTGGCTGAATATATCCAGTGTCTTCCTATGCTGTTGCAAACTTCAGATAATAAAGCAGCCTCTGCCTCCTTCATCCCGCGCACCGCTCTATCTCTCTGTATATTTCTTCAGTTTCCTGCCTGCCTGTCTCGTTCTTGCTCTCTCCCTATCTCCCCCACCCCAGTGGCTATCGCTGCCAAGGACGTGCTTCCAGCAGCATGAAGGGTATCGTTAGCGCTGGTTATAGGCGACGTTCCGAAAATAACGACTGCACAGTCTGCTGTATGTGCACAAAAACCACAGCTCAGATCGTCACGAGACAACATCCCGTCATTTGTCTTCCACACTCGGGGTGACATAACTGTTTGTAAAGCTGTCAAAGTAATGATTCTTTATTTCTGTTGATAATGACATCTGTTCCTTGTTTTGTGCAAAATGCCCTGAATAAGATGTACATGGTGACAGAATATGTGCGTGTGTGTGTTAGACCATGTGCTCCTGAGGGA
>NW_019486951.1:0-628 GCF_002814215.2 Seriola lalandi dorsalis | reverse complement strand
CGTTAGAGGAACTGCAGCTTCATGTTTCAGGCTGGAGGTTGATGCTTGATTTAAAGTCCAGTCCAGCATCCAGATGTTCTCTGAGTGAGCGACTGCGGGTGTGAAGGGTCATCAGCTGTGAAGAGTCATTAATGGTTAATAAGCCGGTTTTAAGACGTGAAGAAGAAGCTCAGTGTCGTCACTTCTTCTCTTATCGCTCAGATAAGGAGTTCTCTCTTTGATGCTGCACATCTGGACCAAACTCCAGCTGCAGACTGTTACATTTACATGATGTTATGACATCACCAGGTGGCAGTCAGGTGACGTGGCTCCACAGAAACTTGTCTCAGAGTTTCCGTCAGAGACAACAGTGAACTGATGTTTGGTCACAGGTCACAGCATCACCTGGTGGACGTTAGAGGAACTGCAGCCACACCAGAACCACTCTATCTCTGTCTCTGTCTCTGTCTGTGTCTCTGTCTGTGTCTCTGTCTGTGTCTCTGTCTGTGTCTCTGTCTCCTGTCTGTGTCTCTGTCTGTGTCTCTGTCTGTGTCTCTGTCTCCTGTCTGTGTCTCTGTCTGTGTCTCTGTCTGTGTCTCTGTCTCCTGTCTGTGTCTCTGTCTGTGTCTCTGTCTGTGTCTCTGTCTCC
>NW_019486950.1:0-540 GCF_002814215.2 Seriola lalandi dorsalis | reverse complement strand
AAGATTAATCAATGATGCCTTCATGTGTCTGTGCAGATTTGGACTGAGAGTAAATACTGCACTGGCTAATATTTTCTGGCATCTGGCATCACATAAAAACATTCTTTCCAGTTTTACCTATTTCTTCTACTGTTCTCAAGTCAAATAATGTCAGGGCCAATAATCCTTTGTCTCACAGCCCGTTTGTGTCTGGAGTCCTTGGCACAGCGGTTGACAACCACTGTCTTAGGGGCTTCATATGGATGCTAATTGGAGCACAGCAGAGAATCAGGACATGTGTTGCATCCTCTCCTCTCTCCTACCGATCCCTTCTCTTCTTGTCATCTTCTATTCTCTTTCTTCAGGCACTCACCCTTGGTTTCCACGTCAGCTGAGCTCCAATAAAGTTTTCTCCAGATCTCCCCACCGACTTCATCTAACATATCATTCCATCTATTCATTTTTATCCCCACTCCTCACCTCAGTCTTTGACCTCTCTTTCCCACCTCTTCCCACTTCATCCTCCATCCTTCTTTTTTTTTTTTTAAAAAAAAAAGGGGG
>NW_019486949.1:0-540 GCF_002814215.2 Seriola lalandi dorsalis | reverse complement strand
TGTGTGTGTGTGTGTGTGTGTGTGTGTGTGTGTGTGTGTGTGTGTGTGTGTGTGTGTGTGGGGGCGGGAGGATGGATAGGTGGGTGGCAGGGTGCTTTTCTAAATTTGCGTGTCGCCTGTTGGTTTTGGTGCTGTGTGTGTGTGTGTGTGTGTGTGTGTGGTTGGTATGAAGGGATGAGAAAGATTACTGAGGAAGCTAAAGAAAGGGAAGGGTTAATTAATTAAAGGGTCATTGGTGGGTCAGTGGCCCTGATTTTGTGTGTGTGTGCGTATGTGCGTGCGTGTGTGCGTGTGTACATACTATCTAAACAGGCTGTAATCAGCAGACCGAGGGGAGACGGGAGGAGCTGCTGACACAGAGCTCTCATTACTGTAATTCTTTCTACACACACTCTTTCAGGCAAATGCAGGCATGCTTTTATTATGACTGATGTGTGTGTGGTTTGTAGAGGAAGATACACTTTCCACTCACCACTAACATGCTGTCATTCATCACTTAAGAGTCCTTCCTAAATGACACACACACACACACACACACAC
>NW_019486948.1:0-540 GCF_002814215.2 Seriola lalandi dorsalis | reverse complement strand
AAAACCAGTTTATCAACAGACATTTTAAGCCATGATGGTGGTGTAGCTCATGTGTTAGCACATCAGTCCACCGCTAGAGTGATGATTAGTTATTTCACAACTAATAGCAGGATTTCCATTTAACTCTGTGCAGACATTAACAATCTGTGGAGGATTACGTTTGATGTGTTGACAACTATTGGATGGACTGGCACAGACGTTCACTGATCTTAGATCATGTTTGTGGTGATCCTGTGACTTCTCCTCTAGCATCACCATGAGGTTGACATTTCTGGTTCATAAAGACACACCTCAGTGACTGTCATGGTCGACGGTCATGTTGCGTACAGGAGAGATTCCAGTGACTGAATCTTATTATTTTACACTTTTCTTGTGTTTTATTTGAAGTGTTGATCCATAAGAAGATATATTTGTGGTTTTAAGAACCAAAAACCATCTCAATGTAGTTTTACATCTCCTCTCTCAGGCTTCTCTCTGGAGCTCTAAGAACACCAGGTCATGAGCCAATCAGAAGAGAGGAGGCTCTGAGCCTCTCTTCTG
>NW_019486947.1:0-540 GCF_002814215.2 Seriola lalandi dorsalis | reverse complement strand
AAACTTGACCATATGTGAAGTGTCTTACCAACGTCCTTGTTGGCTTTCCACAGCAGCTCAGAGACGGACAGTTCCTACATCAGAGAGATGACATGAAACCATTAGTAAGAGCTTTTTTGTCAACATACTGTATATATATATCTGCACCACACTCAAGAAGATACAAGCTCTTTTTGTGCTTCTTTTGTGTCTCTTTTGTCTATTTGTGGTCATTTCTATCTTCTCCAGAGTCACTGTGAGTCTCCTTGTGGTTGTTCAGTGTCCTATTGTAGTTAACAGTAAAGAAATGTTAACAGTCTTTTGTCTAACCGTTCTACGAGCGCCATATTAGTTAACACGAGCTAATAATAAACAACAGATTATGCTTTGTTTGTATATTTTATCATTTATTTAGCTGCGCCTACACAAATAGTCCCGCAACTGGACTGTTGCTAAGCAACACATAAACAATTTCCTGACCTGCACACTAGCTTACTACTACGTAGTTTGCGTTAGCTACAGTGTTAGCCTCATCTTTGCTAATCTGCCGAGGTCGGAGGT
>NW_019486946.1:0-732 GCF_002814215.2 Seriola lalandi dorsalis | reverse complement strand
TTTTCATTTGATAAGTGTCAAGATTACAGTAACTATTATTCCCTTGTGCTTTTTAAACTTTACAAGAAGTTCTTACACAGAAGATCCTATGACAGCCTGCCCTGCACCAACAGAAACAGAACCAGTCTGAACCTGCTTTGCTGGCAGTGCACTTTCTTTGTTGGGGTCTACTTAAGACATTTAAGTTGTAGCCAAGTTGTTGGAGATAACTCTGCAGACAGAAAATACAGGCTGGTCAGGCACACAGCAGATGCAGCAGAGATTACAGTTAAATGTGTCCAGAGCTTTTGTTAAAAGCAAAGTCATTCCACCTGAATGAATCTCCAGAAAGTAAACGTGTGTGATGTGATGCAGTTTGGAAAAGTTGTTCTGATAATTGCAATTAGCGAGATAACATCAGTGGTCACTATGATGAGCGCATTGGCATGTTAGCGACATTAGCATAGCTCTCAGTGGCCCTTTTCAGACCTGGAGAGAGAGAGAGAGAGAGAGAGAGAGAGAGAGAGAGAGAGAGAGAGAGAGAGAGAGAGAGAGAGGGGGTGGAGGGGTTGAGTGAATCATTGCGCTACAGCTCTACACTAAAATCAGGTTTTATCCATTTGAAATAGTAAAATATTTTCAGTTCATTATAAACAGTGTTGGGATTAATCAGACTGTGGCAGAGGAAGTCAGTAGAGTGGGCAGTTCTTCAATGTGGCCCAGGACACATCTGTGTTCACACTGCTATAAGAA
>NW_019486945.1:0-540 GCF_002814215.2 Seriola lalandi dorsalis | reverse complement strand
AAAGCTTTACCATTCCGAAGTATGAGAAGTTCTGTTACCTGTGGGTGATGCTGATGAGGTGCCTTCAGCTTGGTGCACTCCTACTCCGGTCACCGGCATGTCGCAGCTTCTCTCCGGTTCCTCTCTCTCCGCCGAGCAGCTTTATATACCTGCAGCTGTCAGCGCTAGAAAACAGGAAACGGCAGCATTACGCACCGGGAGTTCTCTCTGGTCATCCGAGGGTCTCCCCTGCACGCGCTTATCACCGCTCAGTCGGAAGCGGTTTACCCCACGTGCCCTTGTGAGGCAGGCGCGTGCATGATGATGTGACCGTGAAACACAGTAAGGTGGTAAGGTGAAGTTTTTAAATATTAGCCTTAAAAAATATGTATTTTTCATATATATTGTGTATATTTGATATGTAACAGGCAGTCAGTAAAACTTAACCTACATTTAGTCAAGTAGCCCCAACACACTTAAGTACAGTTTTGAGGTACTTTAATTTGAATGTTTCCATTAAACGCAACTTCATAGACTACTTATATTCAACTATATTTAGAA
>NW_019486944.1:0-540 GCF_002814215.2 Seriola lalandi dorsalis | reverse complement strand
AAAGCTTTACCATTCCGAAGTATGAGAAGTTCTGTTACCTGTGGGTGATGCTGATGAGGTGCCTTCAGCTTGGTGCACTCCTACTCCGGTCACCGGCATGTCGCAGCTTCTCTCCGGTTCCTCTCTCTCCGCCGAGCAGCTTTATATACCTGCAGCTGTCAGCGCTAGAAAACAGGAAACGGCAGCATTACGCACCGGGAGTTCTCTCTGGTCATCCGAGGGTCTCCCCTGCACGCGCTTATCACCGCTCAGTCGGAAGCGGTTTACCCCACGTGCCCTTGTGAGGCAGGCGCGCGCATGATGATGTGACCGTGAAACACAGTAAGGTGGTAAGGTGAAGTTTTTAAATATTAGCCTTAAAAAATATGTATTTTTCATATATATTGTGTATATTTGATATGTAACAGGCAGTCAGTAAAACTTAACCTACATTTAGTCAAGTAGCCCCAACACACTTAAGTACAGTTTTGAGGTACTTTAATTTGAATGTTTCCATTAAACGCAACTTCATAGACTACTTATATTCAACTATATTTAGAA
>NW_019486943.1:0-540 GCF_002814215.2 Seriola lalandi dorsalis | reverse complement strand
TAGGCCTCACTTACGCGCAGTCATATTATGAGTCACGAGTCTTGTGATGTGACTGACTGGTGGTGACACATTAAAGGAAAAACGACATCAGTCTGTTCTTCTTCGATTATTTATCTGGCTTTCTATAAATTGTGAATTTTTTTAGCTGATCTGTTAATCAAGAAGGAATACAAACATTTTTTTTAATAGATGCAGTTGAATTGTTTTTCTATTTTTTTTTTTAAAGTTCATCAAATAAGAAATAAACATTCGAAGAAAGACTCATTTTTTATGTATGTTATGCTGCAGAGTTCTCCTCTAAAATCAACACAACTATTACATACAACTGTAGGAGGTAATTGAGTGTATGTTCAGCTGTGGCTGTGTCCGCAGATGGGTCCTGGTAATGTGAGCTGCAAGGACAGTCTTCTGCGCAGTGATCGGCTGATGCTGGTTTATCTGCTGTACAGCAACCTGGAGGGTCTGTGGACCAAATCAGACTGTAAATGTAAGTATTCTGTCTTTTTATTGTGTGAATGTATGTGTGTTTTTAGGAATTTG
>NW_019486942.1:0-580 GCF_002814215.2 Seriola lalandi dorsalis | reverse complement strand
TAAATATATTTATAGTCTATAAATCTGCTTCAGTCCCTGCAGGAACAAGTCACATGATTTCAACAGAAAAAGAAATAGTTTGACTGATTAAATGATAAAGTCAGAGAAACTAGAAATAATATTATCGACTCCTCATATTCCCACACTGTGAATATTTAAGATTAATTAGATGAATTAAATGTTTTTATGGTCATTTAAACCATCGGAGGTGAAGTTGAACTCAGAGGGAAACAGACTGTCATTGTAGTTTGTGGAAATGTTGGGAATTTTCAGAATAAGAGTCCAGTAGAAACCTCCTGCGTAAATGTGATGCAGATGGAGGGAAAAGTTCAGGCAGACGCACACCAACACATGTCCACTGTGTGTGTGTGTGTTCAGTGTGTGTGTCCAGTGTGTGTGTGTGTTCAGTGTGTGTGTCCAGTGTGTGTGTGTGTCCAGTGTGTGTGTGTGTCCAGTGTGTGTGTGTTCAGTGTGTGTGTCCAGTGTGTGTGTGTTCAGTGTGTGTGTCCAGTGTGTGTGTCCAGTGTGTGTGTGTTCAGTGTGTGTGTCCAGTGTGTGTGTGTTCAGTGTGTGTCCAGTG
>NW_019486941.1:0-540 GCF_002814215.2 Seriola lalandi dorsalis | reverse complement strand
ATTTTTAACATTTGTTTGTATTCCATGTCCGTCATTAAATGCCATTTGGAGGCAGTTCACTGGGATTTGGGGAAAATATTCTTTTTTCTCTCCACTAGTATCCTGTCAAAGGAGACGGTGCATTACTTCATTTAACCCCACAATAAAAACTACCAACACTTCAGACCAGCAGGAGAAAGAAAAGATATTCTGATGTGTTGCAAGAGCATGTCTGATGAAAACGCTGCTGCAGGAAACTGTGATGATATGAAAATGTTTACATGTTGAAAATAAGTTGTTCAGGCAGGATATTTTCCTCACTCTAACATAGACAACTATAAACCTGTAGTTTGATTTTGCAGCTCTAAACCTTTAAAACTTCACAGTCTGGTGTTTTTTTCCCACAGTAACAACTCAATATAATTTAGTTCTGTTTTCTCCCAGCATGAGGGAAACAAAACCAGCCACTAACGGTGCAGGGTGAGCTCTCTGTCAGGAGCATTCACGTGGAGGCCATGACGTCTTTTTTTTTAATTATTTTAATTATTTTATTCTAAAAAA
>NW_019486940.1:0-540 GCF_002814215.2 Seriola lalandi dorsalis | reverse complement strand
TTTTTCATGGAAGTATCAGACGGATAACATGGCCCGCTGTGAGGTTAATTGTACTAACAGAACATGAAGAAGTCTGTGCTTTTGTTTTTTTGAGGAGAATATAATTGTATATTTTCTGTGCTCACACTACCTGCTTGTTAGCTTAGCTCTTCAAATAGTCAATTACGTTTGCCACAGTTATTAAACCAGCATTCGCCAAAATCTCAACTCCACACAGGCCCCACCTTTTGCCCATTTTTGGATTAGCTTGGAGTGAGGGGCAGAGTCAGGCACTGCCAAGATGGTGAGGGTGGAGCAGCTCACTCTGAGCTATAAAACCTCTCTTCAGAAACCTGAGGGTGATGTCACAGAGACTACATCCATTATTTACAGTCTGAGGTTTCTGCTTGTAGTGGGTATAAAGACCACAAAAAAGTGTATCAGAGAAACCTCTGGGTATGTTGTGTGCACCTAGATAGATAGATAGATAGATAGATAGATAGATAGATAGATAGATAGATAGATAGATAGATAGATAGATAGATAGATAGATAGATAGTA
>NW_019486939.1:0-540 GCF_002814215.2 Seriola lalandi dorsalis | reverse complement strand
TTTTTTTTTTTTTTTTGTATATCTTTATTGTTATGATGCAGGTCTATTGAGGGTGTGCTTCTTAAATAAATCTCATCTGGTCATCAAGCAGCAAAAAGAGGTTTGGGAGACAGGAATACCAAAGCCCGTCACACTGGCCCATTGGATGTTGAATCATTTAGATGCCAGTAAAGCGGGTAGCTGTAAGATGAAAACCATATACTGGATCGTAATAGTTACATGATATTTTACCTTGATAGTCATGCATTTTTGACGTTAATTAATTAGATCAAGACAACCCTGTAATCTGTTCATTGAAGTTAGCATGAAAAATAAATGGAATTACAAGGTGTTAAATAAAAGCAATGATTCATGATACACGTGTGAGAAAGTGCTGACAGTCTATATTAGGGCTGAAACAATAAGTAAAGTCATCAACAGTAATTTTGACAATCATTTATAAAAAAGAAAACAAATATGATTAAATGTGAAAATATGTTGCTGTACTCCACTATGTACCATTGTTAATTGAATATTTTGACTTTTGGTAAAAAAAAAAAA
>NW_019486938.1:0-540 GCF_002814215.2 Seriola lalandi dorsalis | reverse complement strand
TGAGCCAATTATTTAAATATTGTAAACTGCCCTTCACATGAGGTTCATAATTCATTCACTTAAAATAATCAGTTAAAACACTCACCCATCTTGATCAATATTACAGATGCCCCTCTGTCATTTAATGGGTTCAAATCAATGTATGCAGCTATAATTATTATTATTTAATAATAAATAATTGAATAATAATTAAATAATTCATTAATAATATAGATCTAAATATGAATTAAATATGATATCCACATGATGATCTAAATGAAATGAAAAACTTTCACTTCACTTTTTTCAAACTGAGACACAACTTTGTTTATAACTGTCTTTGTACTATAAACTGGAATAAAGTGAGTGAATTAGGTTTAATATAATCCAGGGTCGTTTATACATTTAAAGGTTCATTTAATTGATGACTTCATATGAAAACTTATTGATATTCCCTCTTTTCAAACTAAGACACAACTTTCATACCCATTATCTAATTTACAAACTTGGTGAGACTGGAAACATATATATATATATATATATATATATATATTGAATTCA
>NW_019486937.1:0-589 GCF_002814215.2 Seriola lalandi dorsalis | reverse complement strand
AGTGTGCAGCACAGAGGTTAACGGCTCAGTGCTTAAGTAATATCTGAAGTTATAGCTGTACCTGGAACGGGGAGAAAATCAAATCAAAACTCAATATATCACCAAGCAAAGGTGAGATTCTGTGCAGCTTTTTCTCAGGTCTTTCCACACACTGGATCCTAATGTTGTATTTTTCCTCTTTCCTTTTCTTTTTTTAACGCCTCAATATTTCACCTTTCTCTGAAATTGTAGTAGTAAATCAGGTTGTCAACAGCACTGTTACAGACACTTCTTAAAGAGGACCTATTATGGCCATTTTCAGTGTTAATTATTTCATTCTTGGCGTCTACTAAAATAATTGATTAATGTTCTGAAACGACTTAATTTTTCCTCTTCTGTACATCTTTTTTTTTTTTTAAAGTATATTTTTTGGGGCTTTTATGCCTTTAATGGACAGCACAGTGGAGAGTGACAGGAAACGGGGAGGCAGAGAGAGAGGGGGAATGACATGCAGCGAAAGGCCGTCCGATGCGGGATTCGAACCGGGGCCGACTGCAGCGAGGACTGTAGCCTCTACACATGGGGCGCCTGCTTAGACCACTACGCTACA
>NW_019486936.1:0-540 GCF_002814215.2 Seriola lalandi dorsalis | reverse complement strand
AACACAGCAAAATATATTTGTCATTATTTGTGTTTTATATTTGTAGTAGTGTATTGTGACTTGTAATGTTTTTGTTTCATGTCACCTGCCTGGAGACAATAACGATGTAAATTAGCATTTTTGCTTCAACCCGGCTTGTTTACATCTCGCATTTTGTACTGATGTTTATTAATGCGTATTGTCCCTATCAAATAAACACATGAATAAATAAATACATAAATTTGTCTTGATACCTTTTTATGCTTTCTTTTGTAGCTTCCTGACTCCAGGTGGCCTTCCTGAAGTGAAATATAAAAAGAAAAGATTTTCCACCACAGACTGTGTGTGTGCAGTGATCCACGTGTATTCTAACATTCAAATGACTTTTCAACCAAACCTTTATAAGTTTTCCCAGGGGGGTGCCCGAACATCGGATGCTCCACTTCCAGTTCTTTGAGCTGCTCTTCCCGGCGAGCTTCTCAAACTCAGTGGGAGTAAACCACTGCTTCTCACACAAGATGCACTTCTCCCCTGACACAGACGGAGGATCAGGAATAAATC
>NW_019486935.1:0-540 GCF_002814215.2 Seriola lalandi dorsalis | reverse complement strand
TACCTGAATTACCTGATTCACTCTATACCTGCTCAATTGAGTCATTATTCCACCTGAGAGGAAGTAGCTCCCTCTGACAAACACAGAATATTTTAGAAGGAAAAAAGAATAATTTTAAGATAAGAAAGTTTTTTTTTATTTTTTATTTTACTTAATTTATTTTTGTAATAGCAGCCTGCCCTCGTAGTTAAACACCTTATAAACATATGTTTATTGGAAGTCTCTGTAGATATTTTCCATGCTGTAAGTTGAGCTAGTTCATGGGTACAAGAGTGTGGGTTACTTGTAACAACAATACACACACACACACACACACACACACAAACCAATTATGTTAACAAATCATTCAAGTGTTAAATAAAAATCAATAATGTCAAGTTTTTGTCATAATGTTACATTTGACCTCAGTCTATGTTACAGCTGAGCTGGACTATACGGGATGGATTGTAACATTTCACTCCTTTTGTCTGAGTCTAAACCAGACATGATCTGTTTCTGCTGCAGAGTCAACAGCTACAACATTTAGTAGCAGACACATAT
>NW_019486934.1:0-540 GCF_002814215.2 Seriola lalandi dorsalis | reverse complement strand
CTATAATCCATGATCTATGATGTCAGTCCCACAACAAATTCACATATTTTATGATTATTATGGCTGGAAATGACAAAGCAAGGCAAGCTGTTTCCCCGATTCCTGTCTTTGCATTAAGCTAGGCTACAGCCCAGACCTTCATGCGCGTTGGACGCACAGCGAGGAAACTGATATCCATCTCCTAATGTGACTCTTTAATATCCCTTTAGTTTTCTAAGCCCTTCTCTTGTGGCCACATCTTTACATGAATATTGCCATGGCATTCCTTCGAAGCAATATTGCTAAATGATACATTCATAACGCAGCTATTGCCTAATGCAAAATGCATGAAATAATGTATTTAGTTCCTGACAGCCACCAATAGGGGTTGCTAAAGGTCAAAGATCAATAATTGAACCTTTACAGGACAGAGCTGAATGAGGGTTATGAGAGTGTTCGCTTCAACGAACAGCAACAGAGAAAGCACGCATCCTGCTGAATGGTGACCAGATGGGGACAAAAATGTGTGTGTGTGTGTGTGTGTGTGTGTGTGTGTGTGTG
>NW_019486933.1:0-540 GCF_002814215.2 Seriola lalandi dorsalis | reverse complement strand
GTTCCAAGTCTCACAAAAATCTCACCTGTTTTTTATTCATGATGTTTTTCGTTCAAGCTGGTCAACATGATTCAGGCCATCAAAGACTTGGCTTATGCTTTTGTGCCCAGTGGAAGGCTGATAGAGCTGGTTGACATTACACTGGTGAGTGTCATTTTTCCTCTGACCTTTTCTTTGAATTTGTATTATATTTTTTTAATCCCCATGGAAGCTTTTGCACTGCTTGCACTGCTTGCACTGCAATCAGCACTTACTAGTGCAATCAGCACTTACTAGTGCTGATTGCACTATGGTTTCTAATTTTCTGCAGCCTTTGATGGTGGACACACTTCCAAATCCTTTCAGTGATGAAATCAAAGGAATTGCCACTGTTTCAGGGATTCCTCTGGGTAAGAAAACACAAATGTTATCAACTCTTCATTAAGCAACTGTATCTATATATTTATAATTTAATAGTTTTTTTTTTAACTTCTGTAATTTAGGTGAAGTTGTCTTGTTCAACATCTTCTATGAGGTGTTCACTGTGTGCACATCTATTGT
>NW_019486932.1:0-588 GCF_002814215.2 Seriola lalandi dorsalis | reverse complement strand
TGACTCTCTCTCTCTCTCTTTCTCTCTCTCTCTCTCTGTGTGTGTGTGTGTGTGTGTGTGTGTGTGTACTTGTCATTATGGAAAAATGTGGTCCCCAAGACACCCACTGCAGGAACTACCACAGAGGTGGTTTTGAGAACTTTGGCAGGTGTACATCTGTCTGTCTGTGGACAGATGTTCACAACTGTGCAAGACACAATCATGAAACTTTACAGGTGTGTAGCTGAGATCAAAATGAAGGACAAGTTTGAAGATAGATGTGTCCCTTAATCAAAAACATGTTGTATTGACTGATCCCTAAACTAGACAATTGCTCTTCATTAATGCAAAATGGAGTAAAATAATGTGCCGTGCTGAGTGAATAATTATGACAACAGTATATTTAACACCATAAAAGGAAATCATGTGAACAAAGGTAAAGCCCTTTGCTGTTTAAAAAAATGCATTTCTGTATTTCATACGTGAGTATGAAACTTTGTTCATGTGAGATCAAGTGGTTGCACAGCCTCTGGCACCAGATCTGGACCACCCGTGTGACAGTTCTCTGAGTTATTCAAATAAAGCAACAAAGTCACTGTGAATGAACAG
>NW_019486931.1:0-540 GCF_002814215.2 Seriola lalandi dorsalis | reverse complement strand
TCTTCATGATTTTTTTTTTTTTTTTTACATATATAGACTAAATGATCAATCGAGAAAATAATTGATAATGACACTGATCACTGGTTGTAGCCGTATTCAGTACTATCCACCAACAGTAAAAGCAGTCTGCCACGTTTGTGAAAAAGATGGTTAATTTTATCATAGCGCTTCCTGAATTTAATTAAAAGTGAATTAGCTGCAGTCCCAAAATTTACATAATGTCCCCTTATAGAAGCATAGGCTCAGTACTCCGTACATAGACTCGCAGTTCATTCATTATACTAAAACAATAAGTTCATATGCATTCCTTTTATTACCCTTCCTCTCTTTAAGCACTGATGCAAATGTTTCTGATACCTACTTTCTGCTCGGTGCAGCTTTAATCTCTTTGCAGAATATTAGATCTCTACTACTGACCCGTCATAATGGATGCTCTCCATTGCACAATAAAGGTTTTTTAATTAGAAAGCCTAATTCTGCTCACAGGCATGTTAAATTCATTTAACAGAGGCAGATTATTTATGAAAACTGCGGGGGTTC
>NW_019486930.1:0-540 GCF_002814215.2 Seriola lalandi dorsalis | reverse complement strand
CTCAGTGGGTTGATGATTTTGGTTTCCATTGACCGTTGTTACGTCATTTTGTTCTCAACAAATTATACAATGTCCATCAGAGAGATTTCCAACTTTGTTCATCAAGGTCCAATGTGTGATTTAAGTGTTCCCTTGAATTTTTTGAGCAGTGTATTTCCTAACAATCCAAAAGTAGGAAATCACAGTGGTCACATCCTTGAGTGAATAAAAGCATTTGCATGAATCTATCATTGATACTGTCTGTGAGGCTTCGGCCCTCAAATACACCAAACTAGCAGTGTTTTACAAGTTGGTTTCTTCTTCATAACCACCAGTTTCTGTTTTGTGGCGCTTAAGTGTGTCTGTTCTCATTTTGCTATGATTTAGTCATATGTGACCACAACATTAAACAACCGGCCTTAACATTAAAAGAGACTTCAAGTTTAAAATCAATGAAAAGCAATGATCAGAAACGTCACTCGAAAGTTTGCTATTTATTTCTGTTGTATTTGACATAATGCAAAGTGTGAGTGAAGTTTTTTTTTTTTTTTTTTTTTTTTT
>NW_019486929.1:0-540 GCF_002814215.2 Seriola lalandi dorsalis | reverse complement strand
TGTGTGTGTGTGTGTGTGTGATTGTGTGTGTGATTGTGTACAGCCAAATGAAAAAAAAGAATGATGTAATGCAGAATCTGAATTATTTTGCCGTTGTTTTGTTTCTCGTTCTTATTCTTTAATATCTTATGTAGGTTGTGAAGCCTTATTGATATTGTGATGTTCATGTATTTGTGTTCATTATTTGGTTTGTTTAGTGTGACTTAGTGTGTTAACTTTGATCTGTGTTTATTGTTTCATCTTCTGGTTTTCATATCATGTTGGTTCTGTTCATTAAAAAAAACAGATCTGCACACTCAGGGTTTTTATATTTCATATCCTCAAATAAAAGAGAACTGGATTTTAAGTCTGTTCGTCAGATGTATTGAAAGTCCATGTGAATCCAAACCCTGCAAATACACACAACACAGAGGATAAACAAACAGGAGAATTTAACTAAAGGTCAAAGGTCAGATTGTTATGAACATGTGAAGCAGATAAAACAGTTAAAGTTAATGTCAGACTGTTTCTGCTGCAGAGAGGAGAGAAAGAAAAGAGGAG
>NW_019486928.1:0-540 GCF_002814215.2 Seriola lalandi dorsalis | reverse complement strand
TGTGTGTGTGTGTGTGTGTGTGTCTGTCATCAGCAGTGAACTCTTCTATCGCTCATCTGTCTGCTATGAGCTCACTTGATGTCTTCTTTATGCACAGACAAAAAGCAAATGACAGGACGTGAAGGGAACCAGACAGCAGCGCACAAACGCTCGCGACTGGGTGTGTCGCTTCACACTCCACGGAAAAAAACAAAAACACACACACCAGGCGTATTTGTCCTGGAGAGACACTTTGTAGTGGTAAACTCGTGTGTACCGCCGCGTGGAAAGTGTTGATCCTTTAAACGATCGGCCTCCTGAGCCAAATCTTTTCATGTTCATATTCTGTTAACTTATGGAAGCAGCTAACTGATTATGATTAATGACTGCTAAACACAGAGAGAGACAAGCAGTGACTCGATCTCTGTGGCGCTTATGGATATTGTGGGATTTAAAAAAAAAAAAAATTAAAAGAAATACATATCAGGCTTCTGGAACAATTTCAGAGATGGTTTGCCACAACTCATTGAGTGTAACAATCTGTTTAGATCAAATTCATAA
>NW_019486926.1:0-541 GCF_002814215.2 Seriola lalandi dorsalis | reverse complement strand
AAAAAAAAAAAAAAAAAAAAAAAAAAAAAAAAAAAACCAAACTATCTCAAAAGGGTGGGTAAATTTCCAAAGCCCCGGGCTCTGTGTACTGTTCGTTTTATAAGAGTTGCTATGGTTTTACTGCGCTCTGTGTCACACCTCTGTAAGTGTAGGCTGTCCTGTGTTGCACTTTGTTGACCTTGTTGATGAATTAGAATGTGAAGAGCACTGAAATGCAAAGTGGCCTCACGGTTGTACAGTACCTGTAGGAGGGGAGATGCACGACGGACTTGTGTTGACCTGGATGGGTTCAAATGTCGGATCCAGTTCCATGATGAGCTGGTTGAGATTATCCAGGGAAATGTCGAGATCAGTGTCACCATGGTCACCACTGGGCTTTGGGAGACTGGGGTGTTGATTGACCGTCTCCTGCGCTGAGTCCAGGCGGATAGTTTGACCCACTCTCAGGACGTGATTGGGAATCATGTGGGACATGCCTTTAGCTGTAGGCATCATGTTAGGAGAGCTCAAAGTCTTGTACTAAAGACAGGAATACAATGGA
>NW_019486925.1:0-551 GCF_002814215.2 Seriola lalandi dorsalis | reverse complement strand
TGTTCTCATGTTCTTCTGTCCTCATGTTCTTCTGTTCTCATGTTCTTATGTTCTTGTGTCCTCATGTTCTCATGTGGTTATGTCATCTTGTCCTCTTGTCCTTATGTTCTTATGTTCTCATGTTCTCATATTCTTATGTTCTCATATTCTTATGTACTCATGTTCTTATGTTCTCATGTTCTCATATTCTTATGTCCTCATGTTCTTATGTTCTCATGTCCTTATTTCATCATGTCCTCATGTTCATATGTTCTCATGTCCTTATTTCATCATGTCCTCATGTTCTTATGTCCTCATGTTCTCGTGTTCTTATGTTCTTGTGTTCTCATGTTCTTCTGTCCTCATGTTCTCATGTTCTTATGTCCTCATGTTCTCATGTTCTTATGTCCTCATGTTCTCATGTTCTTATGTTCTTGTGTTCTCATGTTCTTCTGTCCTCATGTTCTCATGTTCTTATGTCCTCATGTTCTCATGTTCTTCTGTCCTCATGTTCTTCTGTCCTCATGTTCTTTTGTTCTCATGTTCTTCTGTCCTCATGTTCTTATGTTCTC
>NW_019486924.1:0-541 GCF_002814215.2 Seriola lalandi dorsalis | reverse complement strand
CAACAAGAAATTATAGAAAAAGAACGGGTAGCCGTTAAAAGAGAACTGCAACATTCTCTTAAGATAGATCGAACCCAACAACCATACCTGACTGAAACTTCCCAAGAGGAAAGAAAAGATGAGCCACCTAATAGGGGAGTTCAAGGAGGCGTTTCTTCTCACCTCTTAAGCCAGACCCCTTCGGGGCCAGCAGAACTCCTCTGGACTTGACTAGAGTGATTCCTCCTTCGAGGTCTTATCTATCTTCAGGCACCCACATATCACAGGGTCCTTCAGATCCAGAGCTAGATAAGATTGCACACAATATATCACACTTTGAACCCAGTCCTGATGGTTCTCATGACATCACCACCTACTTGAATGACATCGACTTTTACCTGTGAAGGTTCCCAAAGTCTACTGCTAATGACAGGATGTACCTGATCAAGGTGACATCTAGTCATGAGGTAAGCAGATTCATTGAGCATCAACCAAACCATGTCAGAGTGAACTATGACCTTCTCCGCCAAGCATTAGAGCAGGAGTTCTCTGACCATACTTC
>NW_019486923.1:0-541 GCF_002814215.2 Seriola lalandi dorsalis | reverse complement strand
GTAAAGATAATTACATAAATGTTTGTTTTTTAAAGATGATACTGACTGAACTCATTGGGAAGGTCATTCCAAAAACAGAAACAAATCCCTTGATTCAAGCACATCAGAAAATCGAAAAATCTATTTTGGTGTGTTTGTGATCATATTTTATATTCATGTTCTTTTTAAATTGCTGCAATAGATCTAGGTGTGTATCATGAAGTTCAGAAGTGTTTTGTGTGTGTTTATTTGCAATATGACTTGTTTGGTGTTGATGTTGTGATTCTGCTAATGACAGTGGTAATTGCAGTGGGAGAGAGAGAGGACTGGCCTGTTTGTTGCTGAGCTTGTAAAAGAATGGCTGAACATGCACCTGCCATCTCCAGAGATACTCATTAAAGAGGAGAGATGCCAAGACCCAACATCTCAGTTCCTCTTGCATACCCATAGTGGAAACTGTACACAGTGTAGTTACACACACGCGCATACAAGCACACACACTCAAAAGCACACACGTCTATGATAATCAAAATTTGATCTCCCCCCCCCCCCCCCCCCCCCC
>NW_019486922.1:0-673 GCF_002814215.2 Seriola lalandi dorsalis | reverse complement strand
TTTTTTGCCTAAATCACCCCCTCATGATGCTGGCCACCTCTGGTAAAATCGCCTGAATCCTCAGTTGGGGGGAACATGCAATTCTACCCCCGGTTGTATAATGGCCTATGTCAAAAGTGTGACTCTTTTGTTGAGTTTTTTGTGTTTCCTGAAAAACCTGAAAAAATGACTTAGGCCATTATTTTAAGAGGGTGTCGACATGCAAGATGGCTGCTCCACCACTGAGCCCCTCCTCCAACACAGGAGACATCAAACAGAGCTCCGCTGACCTGTTAAAACCACACTGACATCTTATGACTCTGTCTTTGTTTAAAAGCCGAGCAACAGAAACACGTGAATGTACAAAAGTAGAAGTGAATTATGTACCTCACTAAACTGCAGCACAGTGACCTCCCCCAGTGAGAGACGTGCAGGTGACTGAGGAGGAATCCCTCCAGGCTTTAGTCCGTCAAGCAGGAGGAGGCTAACAACGTGTCAGCTGCTCTCTCAGGTGTGTGTCGGCGCAGGAAGGAAGGCCCAGGTGAGCTTCCCATCCCTTTTATTTAAACCCCGCCCCCTTGCCTGGGTCTGAATGTCACTCTTTTCCTTTTCCTTCCCTTTCACATTAAACTCAACTATTTATTCACCGTGACCTCAGTCTGTCAGACCTGGACTGTGCACAGGTATTAAAACA
>NW_019486921.1:0-541 GCF_002814215.2 Seriola lalandi dorsalis | reverse complement strand
CTCGGTCCATCACGGCCGTGTGGAGGAAGGGTTAGGGTCTGTGGTTGGTGTCAGTGTTGTCTGTAATGTTTTCATCTTTGTTGACACATCATGCTCACAGGCTCTGTCTCTCCTGACGGTTTAATATGTTGATGTGCAGATGGTCCATCAGATCAGCACAAACACTTTAATTTGAAAAGCATCAGAAGGAACAAAGATCCACTTGATCGTGTGGATCGTGAACGACATTAAAAAACACGTGATGATGTCATAGACCGTCACAGAGGAGAGGTATGTCCTCGTCGTGTTTGATCAGGAACCAGTGAACGCACCGAGCGTGACGTAGTTCAACATGCTGCTTCACATTCGACCGTTCATCGGCCACAGCAGCTCAGGACGTTTTATTTCATGTCACTGTGTGAAGCAGCTGCTGACTTCCTGTCACTGTCACTGAATAATAATTAAACTCAGCTTTAATGAATCAACATGAACCTGCAGAACGAGCAGAGACATGATCAACATGAGCTGCCCTGCCTCTCTCTCTCTCTCTCTCTCTCTCTCT
>NW_019486920.1:0-541 GCF_002814215.2 Seriola lalandi dorsalis | reverse complement strand
GTGAGGACTCTGGCCAAAGTGCTGGCGCTGGTGAAGGAGGTGCCGAGGAACGACGTCAACATCTACCCAGAGTACATCCTGCCAGGCATCGCCCACCTCGCTCAGGATGACGCCACCATCGTCAGGCTTGCGTACGCAGGTCTGTGGTCACCAGCTCTGGAATAAAGTGTTTTCTTTTACAGGAAGTCTTGTTCAAACCCACAGCTGTTTGTCCCGTTCTTCATTCTTGTCTGTTGATTTCAGAGAACATAGCTCATCTGGCAGAGAGCGCGCTGAGGTTCTTGGAGCTGGTTCAGGAAAACAACGTGAACACAGAGCAGGACCTGAACGGGGAGGACACGGAGGAAACACTTCACCCCAACGAAAACTACGACTCAGGTACAGAAACACACCAGCTGACTTCCTGCTGCTGGTTTTAAACGTGTTCTGTTTGTCCCCAGGGGGCAATTTTTTTTTTTTTTAAAGTATGTTTTTTTGGGCTTTTGTGCCTTTATTGGACAGGATAGTGGAGAGAGACAGGAAATGGGGAGGCAGAGAGAGG
>NW_019486919.1:0-541 GCF_002814215.2 Seriola lalandi dorsalis | reverse complement strand
GCTTTAAATCTGGCTTTAAGATTGTTGAATGTTGGAGATGTGAAGCGTTCCATATTTATTTTCCTCATCAGGCCCTTTAGAAATTATGATGTTTTTGATGTTGATGTGGACGGTATTTACACTTCAGAAAACTAGTAATTATTGTAACTCCCACATGACATGAACGCAGCGCGCCGTATTCAGAACGTGTCACCAAAGCAGCAGCAGGGCTGAAAAAGAAAACCTGAAAATGAAATGATTGAAGTCGCCCAAATGACTGCGACAGCTTCCTCGTGTTTTTGAAAGGTTTGATGATGTTGCGTTGATAGTTTCTCCTGAACACTGAGGTAAATCAATTCACCTTATATATAGTTCTGCTGCATTTATGGCTTCTGAGAAAAGAAAACATCTTCTTCAAATGATTCATATCTACATCTAATTTTTATTTTTCATTTCAGTCCTGTCCTCTGGAGCAGATTTCTGTTATGGGACATAGAGAATCCTGCCTTGTGGTATCAGTGCACTGCACTCTTTCATTTTCTTTAAGCTACCACAATCAATC
>NW_019486918.1:0-541 GCF_002814215.2 Seriola lalandi dorsalis | reverse complement strand
AGAGAGAAAAGTGTGAAACCTGGAGAAAGAGAGACACTCATTGAGGAAATCCATTACCACTGGAGAAGCCAACAAGCATGAAAGGAGCTGTCTTGTTAAATTGGCTGCTTGATAAAGCAGGTCTTTGGCTGGGGAGCCACTCAGAGTCACCGCTAGTGACACCAGACAGAGAAAAGAGAGAGGCCCTTATTGATACGACGAAATGTTGAGTCACTGCAATCCTCCCTCTGTGTTTCACTAAAAGAAAAAGCCTAGGGGGAAAATGTGTACTCCACAGGATTCATCAGTAATTTTCAACTTTACAGTAAAACATAAATACGGTACCAATTCAGAAGAAAATCTCCTGGTCATTAGTAGTTTTGTACTTGTAGGTTTGCAGCATTTAAGAATCATAGCATGCTACTTTACTTTCTATGTCTTTTTGATACGTTACAGGTTTGTAACAAGACGCGCATGTTGCATGCTGATATATATATATATATATATTTGTGAAAAAGATATGTAATGAAAGCAGAATATTTTACAGTTTTACAATAAACTT
>NW_019486917.1:0-541 GCF_002814215.2 Seriola lalandi dorsalis | reverse complement strand
TTGAATAAGGGACATATATGTCGTATATCACATTTCTATGTATATATATATATATATATATATATATAATATGGTTCCCCATTAAAGTTGATCCATTAATTCCACTACTGTTTACATGACAAGTTTCGAAGCTTTTTTACTCAACAGAGACCAAATGTCACAGAAAACACAACCAAGAAAATGTTGACTAATCGCGGATGACAGTGCAATGTGCCTGTGATTATATGAAAGTGGTCATAAAATTTCACATATTTCACTTTCAGTGTTCTCCTAGTTTGTAAAACCTAAACTGCAGCAACCTATAATGGTTCAAATAAACACTTTTAATGAGTTGATTTGCAGTGAAAACAAGTGGAATTGCCTCGACGTGTTGGCAGATTTTCACTTTTGTTGGCAGAAAATAAAATTTTATGAGTCATTACGAAACTCAATGACTTGTTTTGGCGGATATTTTCTGCGGCGGTGTTTCCTAACCAGAGAGGAGGGGCGTGTGTCTCCATGTTCGTGTGTGCCAGGGGTGTATTTTGTAATG
The DNA here is from genome assembly GCF_002814215.2 of Seriola lalandi dorsalis. NCBI lineage: Eukaryota > Metazoa > Chordata > Actinopteri > Carangiformes > Carangidae > Seriola > Seriola lalandi. Next base: position 9 of record NW_019486917.1, on the reverse strand, counting down.
GTCTGATCT
>NW_019486915.1:0-541 GCF_002814215.2 Seriola lalandi dorsalis | reverse complement strand
GTACGTACGCGTGTGTGTGTGTCAGTCACAAATACATTTACCTCAACAAAACCCTCTCATTTCCCCTCTCATCTTTGCTCCTCCATCTCTTTTTTGTCTTAGTAGTTCATTATTATTGTCTTGAGTGTGTTTCTCACACACACACACACACACACACACAGTTAATCAGTTTGTCATAATCTGCAGCAGGATAAAAGGTTTTTTGTTCACCCATGATCTGATTTTAGAAGCATTTCGTTGGTGCCACGGTCTCCATTTTCTGTCTGTAAGCAATTCATCAGCTCGCTCTGTGTTGTGTGGATTGTGTCGGTTGTTTTATTTCTTTGTTGCTTCAGAGGCTTGTGTACATTGGAAATTGTCTCCAGAAGCTTCTTTTTACATTTGTGTCCTTCACTGATGAAAAGGTGTTTTTGTTTGCCTAGTTTGCAGATATATTAGTGTTGATGTTGTTGATGTCGGTATTGGCCTCTTTGTTCTTGGGATTTTAGATTTCAGATCAGAAAAAGAAGAAATATAACATTAGGCCAAATTCACTTTATCA
>NW_019486912.1:0-541 GCF_002814215.2 Seriola lalandi dorsalis | reverse complement strand
ACTTTGGAGCAACAAGAGCATCCATGGAGAATTTAACAGGGATTGCATCCAGATGGCTAGAGGACACAGTGTTTATGACATCCTGTAGGGACACTGGGACAAAGTGATTCAGGGAAGTGGGAAAGATACAAGGAAAAAAAAAACAGAGCTACCAGTCACTGTTAACGTAAAGGGTTCACAGAGGTAACACTGAGTGGAGCAACAATATTTATCACTTATTTACAGCTATCATTAAGGCTAGATCCCTCATTAAAGCTGCAACAGGGCACAGTATGGTTGGTGGAGTGATGGAGTAGCTGTCTGGAAAGTGATATAAATCAAAAATTACAGGGCATCCATCCAGCTCAGTGAACTAAGTGACATTAGCTTTGTTCGCTTAGTCACTTGATTTCAACAGTTCACACCAACTTTCCCACAACTCAGTTTAAATGCCATAGTTTATGGCAAGCCTAAACCTGGTCTTCAGTTGTTTAATATTTTATAATTATGGAATGAATACAGACTATTGTTACACTGGGGTTGCAAAATATGTATATTAAAT
>NW_019486911.1:0-541 GCF_002814215.2 Seriola lalandi dorsalis | reverse complement strand
TGAAGCTGTCCGGGGGTTTGTATCCCTGCCAAGTTTCTTTAATGACACGCTCGCCGCTAAAGAGCGGTGTCTTTAACACTGAGGCTGAGCCCAGGCCGCGTCGTCCGTCGGACTCTCAAACACCTTCCTCTCATTCGGCGGGGGTGAAACTTTACAAGGTCGGAGCCTTCCAAAAAAAATCTCTGCGTACAGTAGCTACACAGTGTGGACAATGTGGACGGTGGGGGGGATAAAAAAATAAAAGCATGAAAGTCTATTGGAATGTCACAGAAGGGACGACACAGACGAGTTGAGTGTCCTTCCTCGGTGAATGAAAGTCGTGATGGTGAAATGTGGACGTTTTGGATGACTAAGCTTATAACTTATGTTTTATTTTTGTTGTTTTGTTTTTTTTTATGTGGTGCCAACATAGACTAGAAGAGTAGTTTTTGTCAATGAACCTTGCACATCTTGTACACACCACCGGGAGCAATTAGCAGATACGGACCCCTGGCTCATTTTAATGGTCTATACTTTGTGTGTGTGTGTGTGTGTGTGTGTG
>NW_019486910.1:0-541 GCF_002814215.2 Seriola lalandi dorsalis | reverse complement strand
ATATAATCGTCGTCATCCACGGCCTCTCTACGTTCACTGTTTGCATGCAAATAAACAAAGATGTCCACGCTGTATGTGTGTGCATACAAACACCTTAACCCTCTCCTCTCCCCCAGCTGACATCCACCAACAGTTTCATTGTTGACCTTTATAACAGGTACTTCAACTTCAGTGCAACATAATAATTGTGTCTGGGTGGTTTTTGCTGCGGCTGCGGGGCTTTTACTGGATGAACATCCTGGTCTTTCTGCCCAATAGAAAACATTAGAGTTGCAGCTCTCCGGGCAACAACAGCAGAAACCATTTCAAAAGGAATCTTTTTGTTAATGTGACAAAGTTATACTTGACAATAATTATGTGTGTGGTTTGCAGTATATGTATGTAATTGTAATCTCTCGATGCTTTCTGTTGCAGTCTAGGCTGTTTCTTGATGCCACCACTTGGAGTCACCAAATAAAGACGTTTTTCGAATTCTACACATAGTGACTTAAATATTTTTAAATCTTCCAAAAGAATAAAATTTAAAAAACATTAAAACCCT
>NW_019486909.1:0-541 GCF_002814215.2 Seriola lalandi dorsalis | reverse complement strand
ACATGCACAAAGTTCCTCAAAGTAACTAGCTAATACCACTGTCAGACAATGTAATGATTTTCCTTGAAAATAGTAGTGGATAAATTATATAAAATAACTTGTATCTTTGCATAACCAGATCACAGCATTCAACTTTTTGCTGATGTCTACTCAGCTTTAGTGGGTAAAACCAGCAGCCACTTCCAGGTAAAACAACTATGAACCCAGGAAAGCATCATCATGACAAAAGACTCCCAAAAAAAGAAAAAACTTTTTACAGAATATTGAAGTTTATTAAAAAGAAACAAATCAGAATTAAAAAAACATGTCATTGTAGAGGTTGTTCTGACTGAGCATAATAAACTTTAAACACATGTCCTGAGGTTGTTCCGAGACAAGCTGCTTCAGCCTACATGAAATTACAGAGACTCCGAATTCCACTGTCAAACACCAACCGTCCACTTCCAACGTAGGAGACTTGCTTGCAGGACACACACACACACACACACGCACACACACACACACACGCACACACACACACACACACACACACACACACACA
>NW_019486908.1:0-541 GCF_002814215.2 Seriola lalandi dorsalis | reverse complement strand
AAATGTGCTAACTGGTGTTTCTGAAATGTAACAGTATAGGCGTCCATCAAAGTGTTTGCACCTGTGCAGGAAACATAATGGTAGTTTTGTAATGTATGTTCCCACTGAGTTCTCAGGTCACCTGGCTGCCCTGACATTCTCTCTCTTTTTATGACTCACATTTAATGATTATGACTAATGTATTCTTCTTATTACTACAGTTTGTATCAGTTCCTTTTTCAAGCCACACCAGTGTTTTTTTGGGGGGGGGTTTTTTCATCTGAGTCTGTCGGACTCTGGTGAATCAGGACAGGGTGAAATTCGATGAGATCAAATCCTTAACATGTTGTTTACTTGGTAAATAGTCGTGTACAGTAAATACACCAGAGGTGGACACTAACAAAGAACATACTAGTATATATTTTTGTAGTCTCTGTACTTTACTTGAGTATTATTTATTTAAGAAACTTCTGATTGTTAGTACTCTTACTGTGAAGCAGATCTTTTAATCAGTGAATTAATTTTATTTTATTTTCAAAATGTGATAGACCACACACTCTGT
>NW_019486907.1:0-573 GCF_002814215.2 Seriola lalandi dorsalis | reverse complement strand
TCGTGCTTTAAACCAGTTTTTGCTACATGAAAACTGTGTGTGTGTGTGTGTGTGTGTGTGTGTGTGTGTGTGTGTGTGTGTGCGTGCGTGCGCTCTTGCTCATATGTGTGTGCATACAGCTGGATGAGACTTTTTCTGTGGTACTTAGTAGCCACAGCACTCCACCCAGTCGCCTAGGCAACCACAGGGAGGTCAACATCACAGTGCGGAAGAATGATGACCCCTTTGGGGTCATTGAGTTCATCCAATCAGGACTGACCATGGCCATCAATGAGAGCAAAGGGAACGAGATGCACAATGGTACTTTGAAGTAGGAGTCTGATACTTTTCCATGTCATGTGGTATCACATGGAACTAATTGGAATTAATTACAGAACATTAGTATGCATGTATGATGAGCTGCTTTTTGATAAAAGTTTGTATTGTATTTGATTAATTAAAACATGAACAGGGAGTTGTCTGTATCATGTTTGTGTAATGCATAAGTATTTATATGTGAGCTATACAACTATAAATAAAGTTTAGCTGGAAGAGCCTAGAAAATGGATTGTGATTGTGTTCGATGCCAAAATG
>NW_019486906.1:0-541 GCF_002814215.2 Seriola lalandi dorsalis | reverse complement strand
GGTACTCATGAATAGTCGGTACATTACCTGCATTAGATCCTGAGCAGCATGCTCCCAGTTAGGAGATCCGACCGGGAGCACCCGGCAGAGTGTCAGGGCAATGGGTTGTTGTGAATGGCGCCACCAGAAAAAACGTCTTTTAGACACTTTTAAAAATTCCCACTGAAACAATCCAATATCCGTTTAAATGTACGCTTCAAGCACTTCAGCATTGGAAAAATGTGGAAAGGAAATGCAAAGGAAAGTGCTGTTTTCACGGGAAAATAAACCGTCAGTGGGTTTCGGTGGGTGTTTTTAAAAGTGTCTAAAACACTTTTTTCTGGTGGCCCCGTGCACAGCAACACTTGGCTCTGCTAGTCTTGCAGGTGCTCCAGGTCGGATCTCCTAACTGGGAGCGCACTGCCCACGATCTAATGCAGGTAATGTACCGACTATGCAACTATCCCTTTAACATCAGTGAGTCACTGCGAGGTTAAGTCTTGCTGTCAGTGGAAAGTTGCACAATGTCACATGTATAACACTCCAAAATTCATAATTCTGT
>NW_019486905.1:0-541 GCF_002814215.2 Seriola lalandi dorsalis | reverse complement strand
GCTAGCCGATTAGCTAACCAGCTAGCTGATGCTTACTTCAGTAAAAGAAAGGAAGTGATAGAAATGGAAGCAAAACTAGAGGGTTGCTTAGCAACACTGCAGACAGCTCTTGATGCTGAACTCGCAACGTTTCTTTTAGACTGGTCAGTAAACAGCTGTTAATGCTAATGTAAGCAATAGCATGTAGCAATAGCAAAAGTTACAAATAGCTCCTTCAAGCCAAAGTAGAAACTCCAACATGTTAATGGTAGCAGTTTCATGGATGCCTCATTAGGCTGAAAAACTGTCACATGATTGTCACACACACACATTTCAACAATATATGTCTGTCAGTCAGTCAGTGAGGGAGAGACACTGTCATAGTTCACACCACCTCTACAGTCCATTATTGTCATACTTTACATATCATGGCACTGACATCCAGGACATGTCAACATACTCACACACAGCACGTAGACAAAATGCATTCAGTCTCTTTCTCACACACACACACACACACACACACACACACACACACACACACACACACACACACACACAC
>NW_019486904.1:0-541 GCF_002814215.2 Seriola lalandi dorsalis | reverse complement strand
TTAAAGATTTCTATTGTGCAACTTATATCTGTCATGAACAAATGAGTGCACACTGTCCTGGTATCCCTTCATTCAAAATAAACAAGTAAACAAATAAAAACTTTTAAAAATATGCAAAAAATACATATTTTTTATTTAATATCTGATGATTAACCCTCATTAAAGGTCTTATTGTGGTGTAACTGTTCACTTAAACTGTTAAACACAAGGAACATGTGTTCATGTGTTCCTTCACGTCCTGATTGGAGAAGTCACACAGGTAAGAGTGCACAGAGGAGGAAGTAGGAAGTTTTTTTTCTCTCGTTAGATTGTAAAACTTGTTAATGCACAGTCTATAAGGGTAACACCCCCCTCCCCTCTCTCCCTCCCTCCCCTCTCCAGGAGCCGTATTGAGCTGTGGGGTTGGGACATTCCTGGTTTGACGACCAGCCTCGCCGCTGCCATGATTTGCTGAGCAATTCGACACTGGCTTCAAAGATGCGAGAGTAGGAGAAGCAGCGACAGAGACGGAGACCGAGAAGTTACAATAACGGAGCCAGGG
>NW_019486903.1:0-541 GCF_002814215.2 Seriola lalandi dorsalis | reverse complement strand
AGAAAGACGTGCACTGTCAAACCATGTGAATAATAGGCTGTGTATGCATTTTAATATACGAATTAAAGGCCCTGGATATTATTGATGCTGATTTTTTTCAATCAGCTTCTTACTGTGAGTGATCTGGTCCTAACTGACCACACAATTAGAGAAGTTTTGGTTTTTACACAGGAGTGATTTTTGGATCTTTTTGTTGTTTGTCTGAGCTCTTCTCACCAGTTTAAAGAGCTGATATTGTATATTTCCATGCAGCAATCAGAGTTTTACACTGTTTGAATCAAAGTTCAATGATACTTGTGGGCTTGTTCACTGATGTTTCCAGCAGAGTCAGTGCAATGTCATCAGACCACACTCACACTCACACTCACACTCACACTCACAAGTCAGAGTCACTGACAATTAAACTTAAAAATATTATCTTTAGATTTCTTTTTTAGGTGTTTAAACAGATTTCGCTCCTGTAACGTTGTCGGACTCACGATGGACAGTTTTGCAAAAGGATCTGAACTGATGCGGCAGAACCAGAGGGATCCTTTGTTTT
>NW_019486902.1:0-541 GCF_002814215.2 Seriola lalandi dorsalis | reverse complement strand
TCCAGCAGGATGATCCCATCATCTCCCAGCTGCCTGCACTGGATGGATGGATGAGAACTGGAAACCAGAATAGTCACCACTCATCCCACCCAGTCTGACACGGACGGCAGGAAGCACACACTCGACCCGCACAGCCTCCAACAGGACGGAGGCACCCGTGATGCACTGGGAGGATAGTAGGGGTTGTTGGGGCCTCAGGGTGCTGACAGGGGGCTACCGTTCCACCGGACGCAGCCCACCTGTTAGCTCCGTCTGTGTGTGTGTGTGTGTGCGTGTTCCCGTGTGCGTGTGTGTGTATGTGTGTGTTTTCTTGAGTGGAGCTTCATAAACCCTGAGTGAAACCAGTTTGTGCTGACAAAATACAAAGCAAGAAAAACTGCAAAACTCAGTGTCTCTGTGTTAAAGCTGAAAAAGAGATTAACGTCCAAAATATTTTAAAGGAGTGAAATGATAAGTTCTTTATAGCCACGACTATCAGGGACGTCTAGCTCACAACAACATGGGTATTATTCTGTAGTTTCCTCAGTCCCACTAACACAGA
>NW_019486901.1:0-541 GCF_002814215.2 Seriola lalandi dorsalis | reverse complement strand
AACAAGTCAAATTGCATTGAACTCCTTCTTAAGACTTAAGATTTAATTCAAAACGCTTGTATTGTGCATGTTTTATTGCAACAGTATGGCGTCGGATGCCGGTGACATTAGCAGCCCGCTGTGACAGATTGCAGTGACGCAGCTCCACCAGTCTAACAGCACATGATCCTAGAAATAGATTGAGTCAGAGCACCATATGCTGCAAAGCAAGAAGATGCATGCAAACATATTTTCTCTTAGGCTGGTGAGAATGTGCGTCTACAGGGATTAGACTCAGCACGGTAGATTGGTGAACTTCTTTAAAAAGAAGTCTCACTGTTGTTGCACACCTGTTTTTTTTGGGGCTATATGCTGTTTTCTATTTTCCGCAGGAATCACGCACATCAGCACAAATCAGCACGGCCAAAAATGAATGTTGCTGAAACGTAATGATGGTGGGGCTATAATGCGCTCCATGCCCAGCAGGTGTTTCCCGTGATGCAGCAGTTACCCTTCACGCGGCGACACAAACAGCTCGAGGTGAAAGCTGATGTCATTTCAC
>NW_019486900.1:0-588 GCF_002814215.2 Seriola lalandi dorsalis | reverse complement strand
AGCTGACACTAGACTAAAACCACCTGATACTGGACTGAAACCACCTGACACTAGACTGAAACCACCTGTTACTAGACTGAAACCAGCTGACACTAGACTGAAACCAGCTGACACTAGACTGAAACCAGCTGACACTAGACTAAAACCACCTGACACTAGACTGAAACCAGCTGACACTAGACTGAAACCAGCTGACACTAGACTGAAACCACCTGACACTAGACTGAAACCACCTGATACTATGTGTCAATGTAGCAGATGAATAACTCACAAAAAAGAAAATAAATAAACCTGTAGTTCTCCAGTTGAAGCCGATGCTTGTATCCTCTGCATCTCATAATCAACCTCACAAGCACAAACTATAATGGGATGATAGTATATTTTCAGTGCCAGCCTCTGTGCATCAGTCATAACTGTAAGACCGGGTATAAGAATATATATTCTAGCTGCTAGAAAGCTCCTGACTACGAGTGATGCTTGAAAGAAGTCAGAGAATAGGACAATGTATTCAGCTTCTTGGCAACTGAATGGTGACCTTGACTTTCCTCTTTGAAGATTTACTTATTCATGAACGTCAAAGAAGCATCT
>NW_019486898.1:0-541 GCF_002814215.2 Seriola lalandi dorsalis | reverse complement strand
GCTCACTCCAGGCTGCAGGGAAATGGATGACGACGACGACGATGACGATGATGATGATGATGATGATGATGATAAACTTGAGTACAATCTCTCGACTACTTCAAAGACTTTTTTTATGCCATCGGACGATTGCCCGTATGTCGTCCAACACAAGGGCTAAAATTTTATTTCATTTCTATTTTGAACTCTTCAAAGCCACTACAGTTATACTTGTGTAGTATTCATGTACACGGCACGCTGCATATACTGTATTTAACCCTTTGTTACTTAACATGACATCCTGGTCTGAAGAATGTACTGAGAGAGGCTGGTGTAACTGATTGACACATTAGCAGTGGTCATCATTATTTTAGGTGATGGTAATTATGTTAGAGGAGCCCTTGGTCTTGCATATAAAGGTTGGGCAGAGAAGGTATCATAAATACACACTGTCAGGCTGTATGATGGGAAATGTAGGACCCAGTGCTCTTGGAGCTGAATTCACAATATTATTACAATTTCTGCAGCATCAATTTTTTACCATCTCCCAACTTTATGGAGG
>NW_019486897.1:0-541 GCF_002814215.2 Seriola lalandi dorsalis | reverse complement strand
CAGAGGGCAGGCCGTGACAAGCCTCAAACAAGTGCTGTGTTCTGTAGAGAATAATGAGCTGGTTTTTGGTCATTTGTTGAAATTAGTTTAATTTTGTTCATTTATTTTATTTATTTTGGAGTTTTTTGTTTTTGTTTATTTATTGAAATTTTGTTATTGAGCAAATAAATGTGGTTTGAAAAATAAAAAAAAATCTCTCTCTCTTTCTCTCTCTCTGTGTGTTAATGTGGCAAACATTTTATATACACGCTATGGTTGCAACTGGGGTGGACTGCCTAGAGGGTCATCGCAATCATCAGGGCACAAAGGATTCTGGGCCTTGTAATAGGCTATTTTACAATTTTGAGCAATACAGAAACTGTCACCCATTTTCACTGATTCCTATGACCATATAGACAGTGATCGAAAGCAACAAAATGAATTTACTCTATTACTGTGTACTGAAGTACAATTTTGTGGTACTCTTGAGTATTTCCATGTAGTGCTACTTTATACTTCCCTCTCCACTACAATTCAGAGACCTATGGTTACAGACTGCGTT
>NW_019486896.1:0-541 GCF_002814215.2 Seriola lalandi dorsalis | reverse complement strand
TTATGCCTTACTATACTATGTCGTTTTTATGACTTTTTATGCCTCACTATACTATGTCGTTTTTATGACTTTTCTTGCCTTACTATACTATGTTGTTTTTATGACTTTTTATGCATTACAATACTATGATTTTTATGCCTCACTATAGTATGACTTTTCTTGCCTTACTATACTATGTTGTTTTTATGACTTTTTATGCCTTACTATACTGTGACTTTTTATGCCTTACTAAACTATGTCATTTTTATGACTTTTTATGCCTCACTATAGTATGACTTTTTATGCCTTATTATACTATAACATTTCATGTCTTACTATACTATGACTTGATGACTTGTCATACTATGACTTTTTCATGACTTATGATACTATGACATTTTTAAGCCTTTTTATACTATGACTTTTTTGCCTCACTATACTTTGAGTTTCTCACTTACTATACTATGACTTTTAATGCCAAACTATAAAATGACTTTTTTGCCTTACTACACTATGACATTTTAATGTCTTACTAAACTATGACTTTTCATACCCTACCATA
>NW_019486895.1:0-541 GCF_002814215.2 Seriola lalandi dorsalis | reverse complement strand
AAGTTCAGTTTAGCATGGCATCTAAAATTCTAATTTAAGTTAGCTAGCTGCTTTCAAAGACCATACTGTTTGGTTAAGGTTAGCTGGTTCAGTTTACAACTAAAACAGGTTTGTTCAAGAACTTTACTTTAGAATCTAAAACAGTGAGGTTCAGGTTAGCTAAATATTCAATTTAGGTTTAGCAGCTAAAACTTTAATTCTGGTTAGCTAGCAGCTTTCAAAGACTACACAGTTTGGTTATGGTTAGCTAATGGTTCAGTTTAGCAACTAAAGATTTACTGTAGCAGCAGTGACATATGAAGATTATATGAAGACTTTGACCTAATTTTCTACCTGGAACTACCTCCCCTTAAGTCTGTCCCGTAGGTGAAACACACTCTCCTCCTGAGGTGCATTGTAAGACACTCATTTTGTGAAGTTGTCGTAGACCATTCAGCCTCTCTCTGCTAGTATTCAGAGGACATTTAACACTCTAAGCTGTTTCATATGTGGGTCACTGGGTCCGAGCCAAAGCTTGAAGTAAAATTTCAGCTCCTGTGAA
>NW_019486894.1:0-541 GCF_002814215.2 Seriola lalandi dorsalis | reverse complement strand
TTTCAGATGGTCCTCATTTCTCAAAAAGGCGTTAGGATTAACACAGTCTGATCTTTGTGTGTCCATGTTGTTAACCAACAGCACAGAGGTAACAGCCCCCCTAAAACATCTCTTAGCCCATGATAGGTCAAACAGGGAAAGCATTTGAACGATTTATTCTGGTCTAGAAAGGCTGGACAGATTATTAAAAAACACAGCGATCGCTCCGCTGCCACGCCCACAGACCTGACCTGAACCTCTAGACATATGGAGAATCAAGTCTGTGACACATATTTCCTGCCAAACAGCTGGACGTGGAGAAGCTTTATCCAAAAGGTGGCCTCTCTCTTGAAAAGGTTGAGCCGGATAAATCGTCGGCAGAGTTAACCTCATACAAGTTTGTGATGGGCACCTTTTGGTTCATGGAGATTAGAGGTGTAACGATTCTGACACCGAAACCAAAACCACGACACAAACGATCCTGTGCAATGATACTTGTGTAACTGCCACTACTGCAGGTGCAGCCTGTTGAGCTTTCATTAAGTTACTAGTATCACTAAAG
>NW_019486893.1:0-541 GCF_002814215.2 Seriola lalandi dorsalis | reverse complement strand
TCTTTGTATCATTATAATTATTAATTAATTATTAATTACCATACAAAAGTGTTTTTAAGGATCAGTTATGCTTATCATCTGTCTCCCTCTGTCTCCCTCACAGCAGTGACAGTGCTGCCATGGCATCAGGAGCTCCAGATGTGATGGCCAATCAGGAGCCTGCTGAGGCCCAGGAAGAGTGCTCAGGTAACAATTTTATAGACTGTTCATTTGAGGTTTCATCAGATAAATAATTTCATGCATTATTATGTATTCAGAGTGTCTCTGTTCACTGAAATCACATGGATGAAAAGTTTACATAGGGTGGATGCCAGTACATGGAAGTCTACAATATATCAGCAATGAGATCTTACACACACACACACACACACACACAGAGCAGAGATCAGGCCAGGCTTATCAATTCAGATCTCCTTACTGCTGCTGGCAGGAAATAAAGGAACAGGGAAAGCTATCATCATTTCCAATTCATACGCACACACACACACACACACACACACACACACACACACACACACACACACACACACACACACACACA
>NW_019486892.1:0-622 GCF_002814215.2 Seriola lalandi dorsalis | reverse complement strand
TGTTTTTCCTGTGTAGTGCTGTTGTGTGCTCTCTGTACAGTACTGCTGGCGATTACAGCGCTGCGATCTATTGGTTGTTGCCCAAATCTGCAGCAACAAAACCCAAGTTGTAAAGAAAAGCAGCTTTTCTTTGAAGCTATACATAATAGAGTGTCCCTCTGTGCTAACATGTGACTCATTCTCTCTGTCTTCACTCAGTTGGTTGATAGCCATCCTGGCCCAGGCCAACCCCCTGTTTGGCCCTCAGCTGAAGAATGAAACTATATGGTACCTGCGCTACTTCTGGGAATAAACAAGGTCAGTTTGTCAGAACAACATTTAAAGGCACAGCCTCCTCTCGAAGGAGTCACTGGCTTGTCTGGCAGTTTAATCTGAATCCAGATCCACTGTTAACCACTACACATCTTCAATCATGTAAACATGTAATGCAGTTCTGTAAGTAGCATCATCCTTCGAGTTTAAAGGTCTCATATAGTGTAAAGGTGTGTGTCCATGTGTAGTGTGATTATAGATCAGCTCTAGCTTCTATATTAATACTGTGAAAGTATCAAAGCCTCAGTCCACAGAGAAATGCACACAGCCTGTATTCAGAAACTGAGCCTTAAAACCAGCCGTCAGGACT
>NW_019486891.1:0-542 GCF_002814215.2 Seriola lalandi dorsalis | reverse complement strand
GCAGCCTAGAAGGGCCTCACATTGACTCAATTATACAATAAGATCTGTGTTTATTTTAAGTCATATTTTTGTTTATTCACATTTAATTTTCCATATGAATGAAATATGTATATTTAACAGATATTTATTCATTTATGGGGGTAATAAGGTGGTTTAAAGGTGGTTTATTGGTGGCATACACAGTGAAACTTTAATTCTAAGAAAACCATTGGGCTGTAGGAGTTGCTCAAAGCAGTTTGGATGAGTATGTTGTCTTTCAGTTTCACTGGCAGCAGGTTTAAGCCTGTAGACTCTTTCACTGACCAAATAATATGAGCTCTGCTGCTTGAAAGTTTTGTTCCCGCTTTGTTTCTAATATTGATGGTTATAAAGCCAGAATTTTACACTATACATGTGTGTTTTTTGTTGCTAATTGTAGGATATTATCTTTAATAATAACTATATGTGCTGTCTGTTCTGTGTTGTTTTTGCTGTTGATTGTTATAATTACATTATTTACGTAGAGTCGAGAATTAGCATTAGTTTCATGCCTTGTTCTAAAA
>NW_019486890.1:0-542 GCF_002814215.2 Seriola lalandi dorsalis | reverse complement strand
ATGATGACATCATCACAAAGGCAGAATCAGAAGATAAGGTTTATTGCCAGGTAGGTTTTAAGTTACAAGATATTTGGCTTGGTGTTTGGTGCAGTATCCAATAAACATATTAACAGGAAATAACAATAAAAAGGTAAAATACTGCAACAGTCAAAAAGATAAATATAGATAGATAGATAGATAGATAGATAGATAGATAGATAGATAGATAGAAAAAAATAAAACTATGAAAAAAAACTGTACAAAAGTGTTGGCAAAACTCCTGCTGAGCAGGATGTGCAAAAGATCACAGTTTATCTGTTCTGTGCAGGGAGAATACTCCAAGGTGTTACTGCAATGTGGATGTTGATGATTGATGAGGCCAGACGCAGAAGAAAAGGTCAAACAGTCTCTTTATCTTGCTTGTAAAAAAAAGTTACTGATGCATCTAGCTAGACAACAGCTGCAGGAACAGGCTAAATTCTACTAAATCACTAAAAAGTCAACATCATACATGTATGTCACTTGAAGTGTTTGTCATTTGCACTAATGATACTTTTCGC
>NW_019486889.1:0-542 GCF_002814215.2 Seriola lalandi dorsalis | reverse complement strand
AATACAACAACGATGTGACTGCGTTCAGACAAAACACAAAATACAAGATAAAATAACTTTTTAAACTGACTGCTTGGATTTTTTGCAGTTTGTGTTTAGTGGCCACAAACAGACAAGAAGCAGAGTGTGTTGTAACGGATGTGTGCTTTCGTGTGTGTGACAATTTTCATGAAATACTTTCCAAACCTACCACAAACTCTAACTATTCGTCTAATGTGAAATCAAATAGCTCAAGATAAATGCTCATTTTTTTTGGTTGAACTGAGAAATGTTCAACTTGAGCAGCCTTTTCCTCCGTTTGCTTAATTTCTTTTTTCTTAAGTTAAAAAAGAACAAATGGTGTCTTTGTGAGAAGCCAAGGGTCAAAAATGATTTCTTATTATTTCGGTTTTGTTTTATTCATGTTCTGTTCTCAAAACATCAAAACATGCTGCTCAGGAAATTGGCTACTTTGCATGAAGAGCAAAATAAACAAAAAAAAACAAAATAAAATTATTTTGTCACTCTTTGCATATGAAGAAAGTTTCCTGATGGACAGAGCC
>NW_019486888.1:0-542 GCF_002814215.2 Seriola lalandi dorsalis | reverse complement strand
TCTATCTGTAACTATTCTGCAGCAGTGATGTGTTGATCTGTGTCCGGAGAGATTACCTGTAAAGTTTGCTTTATGCACCTTTTCCAGATTTGAACACAGGTGATAGCTCCGACAATGAGCCTCTGAGTAAGATCGCCAAAGTGTCCTCCAAAACTGCTAAGAAGCCTTCCTCAGTGTCTCCAAAGAAATCTGTGGACACAAAGAAAAAAGGTAAGAGAAATTTCCCTCCATGAACCTGCAGCATCAGCAGAAAGCAAAGGTTTTGGCAGATATCACAGCTTATCAAGAGTCTCTCTGTTCTTGATTTAGAAATTTCCACCGAGTCTTCTTGCAGATTTCTTCAGGTTCTGAGATATTTGCAGGCTCTATTAGCAGACACAGCATGTTTAAGATCACAGATATTTAGTGATGTTCAGGTCAGGGTCCGTTCCGAAAGCTCCAGCTTGTGTGTCTTCAAGTGGTTCATGGTGGATTTTGAAATCTGCTTTAGATCTTTGTCCTATTGTAGAAACCAGCCTTGTTTCACTGTCACTTACTTGACT
>NW_019486887.1:0-542 GCF_002814215.2 Seriola lalandi dorsalis | reverse complement strand
AAACTTAAAAAGAATTTTTAACCAAAGAGTAGATGCTGATCAGAAAACAAAATGCTGTTTTTCAGTTCTACCTCCCTGTCTGAGCGGAGGAACTCTCACAATAATCCACAAAATGAATTGAATTGAATCTCATTAGATTATGTCATCTGATTATGCAGTCGTGTGTGCAGACTCGTGTGTTGATGTTAGTACCAAAGATCTGCTTTATCTGTTGATTATCTGCTATATTTAATGTGTTGCATTTAGGATAATGACTTGTGCATTTTGGTACACTGGAAGTTTGTTTAAAATGGCCACTGCCCAGATGTCAGCAAACCTCAAGTTTAGACAGAGCCAGTGACACAGATTAATTTCAATCAGGCCTGTAATCACTCACAAGCAGCAGTGCAGAACAATGAAATCTAAAATTGCATTCTGGCCAGTAAGAAGTTCACCAGGATCTGAGACTGCATTGTATCACTGACACCATGTCCTTCGACTTCTCACACACACACACACACACACACACACACACAAATCTGTGGTGTAGCAGCATGCATTGC
>NW_019486886.1:0-542 GCF_002814215.2 Seriola lalandi dorsalis | reverse complement strand
CTTAACAATTCTCAAGCATAACGCAGCAATAGGACAAAAGAAAGAGTGGTTATTATTTGAGCAGAAACATTTTACGGTGTCATATAATGAAATATTGTACAGCTAATTTCCGGTATCTCCCAGTAGTGATAGGACAGTTATGTGAGAATGATGCTTGTCTGAGATGCTTACTATCTGCAACATAATGCATGTTAAAGATTATTTTGAAGTCAGATAGATAGATAGATAGATAGATAGATAGATAGATAGATAGATAAATAGATGGATAGATAGATATGCATATGACATGTTATTTACTATAATTTGTGTTTCCAAATAAATTGTCTCACACACTTTGTACATTTACACAGTATTACAGAAATTCAGTTCTGAATCTCCTGCAGCCTACAGTCTCCTTCTGCATTGTTCCTCACATAGATTGTTCCCCCAACAGTTCGTATTGGAGCCATGCTGGCCTACACTCCACTGGACGAGAAGAGTCTGGCTTTGCTGCTCAGTTACCTCCAAGATTTCCTCAAGTAAGGTTTAACTCCCACCACACA
>NW_019486885.1:0-542 GCF_002814215.2 Seriola lalandi dorsalis | reverse complement strand
GTGTGTGTGTGTGTGTGTGTGTGTGTGTGTGTGTGTGTGTGTGTGTGTGTGTGTACTGCTGTTTATATTGTAAAAGCCTTTCCATTAAAACCCCACATAAATCTGACAGTGAGCTGCGTCTATGAGCAAATAAGCACACACCACATGAACACACACCACAGGGGGGTTAGAGGAAGAGGGCAGATTTTCCCCAGCACCCTGGGGACCCTCATTACAGCAGTGAGTGGGTGCAGGAAGACATTGCGGGGCGGGCATGTGAATAAAGCAGCATGGGGGCAAGATATTGGGACTTCTTGCATCAGTCTGTTTCCTCCTTATTAGTCACCTTGTGGTACTGCATGTACAACTGACCATAACACTGAGATCACCGCCGTCTGCACAGCGACTTAGTGCAGAGGTGTCTGCGATATGACAGCGAGAGAGCTTTTCATTTCCTCGTCAGGGGCAAGATATTTGATGAAAAATCCACCTGCTGGGTTTACTGGTGTCACTCGCCCACAGTTACAGATGTTCCGGTTCAATTTATACCACTTGTTATTTTT
>NW_019486884.1:0-542 GCF_002814215.2 Seriola lalandi dorsalis | reverse complement strand
AATATACTATGGCGTTTTTTATGCCTTACTATACTATTGCGTTTTCGACGTTTTAATGCCTTACTATACTATAGCATTTTTTGACGTTTTTATGCCTTACTATACTATGGTGTTTTTTTTGTCTTACTATACTATGGCGTTTTTGACGTTTTTTATTCCTTACTATACTATGGCGTTTTTGACGGTTTTTATGCCTTACTATACTATGGCGTTTTTTATGCCTAACTATACTATGGCGTTTTTTATGCCTTACTATACTATGGCGTTTTTGACATTTATATGCCTTACTATACTATGGCGTTTTTTCACATTTTTATGCCTTAGTATACTATGGCGTTTTTGACATTTTTTATTCCTTACTATACTATGGCGTTTTTTATGCCTTACTATACTATTACGTTTTTGACGTTTTTATGCCTGACTATACTATGGCGTTTTCGACATTTTAATGCCTTACTATACTATGACTTTTTTGACGTTTTTTATGCCTTAATATACTATGGCGTTTTTTATGCCTTACTATACTATTGCGTTTTCGACGT
>NW_019486882.1:0-542 GCF_002814215.2 Seriola lalandi dorsalis | reverse complement strand
ACACACACACACACACACACACACACACACACACATATCACAAACATCTTTGATGCTGCAGACCTAATATTAAACCATGACGTATTGGCTCTTCACAAAAGACATGTTTACTCCTGTTCTCTGTTTATGATCCGTCACTTTACAGGTTCAGTGTGTGACCGATCCTTATGGTTTGGATGGACTTGTCGTGTATGATGATGTATCTTATCCCTTACGTTCTGTAAGTATAAACTACATTATTATTACCAACAGCAGTTTCGACCCATATAACCAACGTAGTGTCTGGTTGTGAACCCCTGTCACTGTTGACCTTTGACCCTTGTTTCATGTTTTAAAGTCCTGAACCCAATAATTCACAAGATTAAGGGAAAAGATTAAAGGGAGATCAGAGAAAATGTATTTTTCTGCTTTCCTATACTACTAATGATCCTGTGACCCATCTGACTTATGTTGATGTCCCCTGTTGTGCTCCTGTCCCTCAGGTTGGGAACCACAGGCCTAGAGATTGGACCTCATCTGCCGATAACTCGAATGGTACGGGT